>NW_023045023.1:940279-1046049 GCF_011762505.2 Arvicanthis niloticus
TCTGATGAACAGGGATGGGAATCACAAGTCACCCACAAGAACCCAGATGCATCCCTCCATGCAGATGTCTGTGTAGAGAGATCCTGTCACTCTGTAAAACCTAAGTTGTCCTCCTGCACTGCACTCAGGACCAGGGAGGCTGTGCTTCCTGAGTCAGGCTAGCCAAAACCTGTGTCTCAGGCCCTGTCCCCTATTCAGCTGGATCCCTATCTACACACACAGGCATTTCCTTGGGCCAAGAAGACTTAAGAAGGCCCTAGTCAGCCAGAATGAGTGGCTCCCAAGTGGGTCTACCTCCATGTTCAGAGAGTCACAGGGATGGGCAGGAGAAATCACAAAACAATTACACTTGATGGCAATAGAAAAAAAGACCAACTTTCAGGCTGTATATGCCACACTCCCACTCTGCTTCCCTAAGGTAAAAAAATGCCAACCAGATACCACTAGCTGCCAAAATTCTGACCATTCACTGTGAATTCCACTTGCCAGAGGTGGGTGTCCATGCAGGACACTGTGGATGCCTAAACTGTTTTTGTATGTTGTTGCATGGTGTGAGTGTGTGTGTGTGTGTGTGTGTGTGTGTGTGTGTGTGTGTGTGTGTACATGCACACACATGCAAGCATGCTTTGTCACCTCTGTGTGTGCATGCTCTCTCCTGCCTATAAAGTTCGTTAATATGAATGTGAGTGCATAAGTGTCGGGGAACATGAGGTTGTGCATGGTGAAGATGGAAGGTTCACCCATCACAGATGCTCCTCAACTGTAGGGCACCTGCCAGCCATTTAAGGTTCCAGCAAAAGGGTGTCAAGCACTAACAGTCATGAGCAGGTACTTGCAAAGGATCCTGTGGGAGCCCTACATAAACCCTTGCAGATCTGGACCCTAGGGGCAGAGCCTTAGAAACAAATGCCTTGTCTTGAGGACAAGGAACTGACCTCGCCACTCAGTCCCCAGCCAGGACACTGCAAGAAGGCCTGGTTGGGAACTGATTAATCCATCACCTACCTGCCTGATTCTCCCCACATGGGGGTCCCCTAAAGCTTACAACCAGTTCTCTTCTTAGGGATGCAGACCCCATGGTTTCTGGGAACACTTTCTCACTTCCCAGGTTGAGGCACCTACCCAAGAAGGCCCTCCCAGGTTGAAGCTCAGCTGATAGAGTACCGTGGTGGTGAGTCACAGAGCTCAGGGAATAGGAGAAGTTGACCAGAGGCTGCACAGGTTGGGGTTGGGGAACCAACCTTCTCCATGGTTACTATTCCCAACACTGGATTCCCAGATAGGAGTAGGAGGCCCTTCACTGGACACAGGACAATGAGTGGGCCCTTCTTTGTTTCCCTGATGCCTTCAATTTCCCTGTAGTGAGCCCAGTTTTTGTTGGGAAATGAAAAAAAGGGCTATACCAAATACCTTGGTCTACTTACCTAGGCAAAAAGTTGGTATCTCAGGTAACCCTCAATATGAGTTCTGGTGAATGCTGCCCCCCAAAAGTCATCCAGTAATCTGTACACATCATAGACCCAGAGGGGCTGACTGCCTACTTCCATAATCATGCCTGCAGGCCACTTAGCACCCAGAAATGAGGACAAGGACATATCAAATGAAGATATGATTATTCCATCCAACCTGCTAGCTTACCAACCAGGCCCTGGCCTTGGGCCACCAATTCTAAGCACCTACTAAGTAAGCATCTCCAGTCAACTGACCAGGAAAACCAGGCCAAACCATTATGAGCTAATTGCAGCCCCCTCACAATTCTCTTTTTTTCTCTCTAATCCCCCACCCTACCTTCACCACACCTTCTCACTTCAGCAATCACCATGCAGCACTTAGGAGAGACTTTGCTATTCTCCTTCCTCCAAAGTCTCTAAGTCACTCTCAACATAGATTTTTTTTTTCTGTATCCTATCACACCACACCACCTACCTACCTGTGCAGGGGCTAGGCATGCATGCAAACTCAGAGATCTCTGAAGGAATTCAAGTGGACCCAAGATGACAGGAACCTAGACACAAAGCACAAGGAGCATTTATCACTTGACCCACAAAGATACCTGCAGCACATTCACTCCCTTTACCAACTCCTCCTTGACCAAGTCACACCAAGGTCCTCTGAGGGTTCTCATTTGAAATTCTCAAGATGCCTTCAAATATTCTCTCCAAGTGCTCACTGCCACAGCATGATAACAACTGCCTGGCTATACGTCTATCTATGGATCTGTCTATCTATCTATAGATAGATATCTATAGATATAGATATACATATACGTATCTATGGATCTGTCTATCTATCTATCTATCTATCTATCTATCTATCTATCTATCTATCTATATATCTATCTTTTTCTTACCTCCATACATTACTACATATCTACCTACCTACCTACCTACCTACCTACCTACCTACCTACCTACTTACACACCTCTTACTATCTCTTTTGGCTCGCCAATATAAACACTTGCAGGTACATTTTCTAGGGCAGAAGCAACACTCTGTTTACCAGATGATAAATACCATTGTCATTTGTGAAATGCTTTTCACTATCCACCAGTGAGTCTTTTTTTCATGAGCACTGAGAGTCTCCAGAGGACTACCCCTGCACTGTCCAGAGCTTAAGTCACAGCTGGTGTAAGAAGACCTCTCTAACAACCTCCAAGAAAGAAGCTTGCCATTGCTTTCCACTTCTGCCTCCCTACCAAGCTTCCTGGAGGCATCTGTTCTGATACAACCAAGAGAGCTCTTTCTATCCAGGTAGGCCTGCTCTGAGTTCTCAGAGGTGCAAGGTCCACAACCCCATAAAAAAAAGGGGTCCTGCCACCCTCCATATTATTTATTTCTAAGCAATTGTCTCATCCATTTAGCAAGAAACAACTTTTCTTGCCAATTTGGACCCTAGGGGCAGTGACTCAGAAACAAATTCCTGGACTTGAGGACTGGTAACTGATCCTGCCCACTTAGTGACCATCCAGGACACTGGAAATGGTATGGCCCAGAGATTGATACAGTACCTACTTGCCTGACCCCACCCAGATGGGAGTCTCCCTAAAGCATGCAGCCAGTTCTCTTTTAGGGGATGCAGATTCCTCTTTCTAGACACACTCAAGATTTTAGGTCAAGGCAGCCAGCCAAGAAGGCTCTCCTAGGATTATCCTCAGCTGGTAGGGTACCCTGGTGGTAGATACAGTGAGCTAGGGGAACTAGAGAAGTAGAACAGAGGCTGCACAGAATGGAGGTTGGGAACCAATCTTTTCCATTAGCACTACTCCCAATAATGGCTTCCCACCTAGCAGCAGGAGGCTCTGCACTGGACCCAGGGCAATGGGTGGGATGCTCTGTGTTTCCATGAGGCCTTCAGTTTCCCTGGCCTGAGCCTAGAGTGAGGTGGCAGATGAAAAGAAGGGTCCCCTGAAAACTTTGTTCTTCTTACCCAGGCACACAGGTTGATATCTCAGTTACCCCTCAATATGAGTTCTGGTAGATGCTGTCCCACAAAGTCATCTGATCATCCATCCACCTCAGAGGCCCAGAAGGGCTGGCCACCCACTTCCAAAATCTCACCTGCAGGACACCTAGCATCCTGAGCTGAGGACAAGGACATATAAAAGGAAGAAATAAATATTCCATCCCAACTTGCCTCCTTGACAAACGGGCCCTCGTCTTGGCCCCCAATTCTAAGCGTCTATTAAGTAAGCATATTCGGGTTTACAGGAAACCAGGCCACCATTATGAGTTAATTCCAGCTCCTTCAAAATCACTCTCCTCTTTTTAACACTCCAACCCACCTCCACCACACCCCAGCTCTTCAGCCAGCAAACACCATGCAGCAATCATGGGACGTTTGCTATCCTTCCTTCCTCCAAAGTCCCCAAGTCACTCTCACCATGAATCTTTCTGTATCCTAGTACATACCGACCTACCTACCTGTGCAGGGGCTAGGCATGCATGCAACTTACAGCTCTCTAAAGGGAAGCATGTAGAACCACACATAGACACAGACCTCAATAAGCATTTATCATTTGTCCTACCAGGATCCCTTCAGCATATTCCCTCCCCTAACCAACTTCTCCTAGACAAATTCACACCAAGGTCCTCTGAGGGTGCCCATTGGAAACTCTCAAGGTGCTTTCAAACATTGTCTCCAAGTGCTCACAACCAGACTATGATAGCAAATGATTGGCAATCTACCTGCCAATGTATGTATGTATGTATGTATGTATGTATGTATGTATGTATGTATGTACCTACCTACCTTCCTATGTATGTATGTATGTATGTATGTATGTATGTATGTATCTATCTATCTATCTATCTATCTATCTATCTATCTATCTCCAAATACCTACCTATCTACCTACATACTTACCTATGTACTTACATGCCTTCTACTCTCTTTTTGTGACTCGCCAATATATACACTTCCAGGTATATTTTCTAGGGCAGAAGCACCTCTCTGTTTACCAGATGATGCATGCCATGGTCATTTGCGAAATGCTTTTTACTATCAACCACAAGCTTTTCTTTCATGAGCACTGAGAGTCTCCAGACATCCACCCCTGCATTGTTGAGAGCCTAAGTCACAGCTGGTGGAAGAAGACCCCTCCACAAACCTTCAGAAGAGAATTCTGACATTGCTTTCTACTTTTCCCTTCCCACCAATCTTCCTGGAGGCATTTGCTCTGATACAACCAAGAGAGCTATTTCTATCCAGGCAGGCCTACTCTGAGTTCTAAGAGGTACATGGCCCACAACCCCAAAAAACAGTTGCTCCTGCCACTCTCCATAGTACTTAAACAATTATCTCATCCATCTACCAAGACAGAAGTACTATCAGAAACAATTCTTCTGCTGCTCCCTTGGGCCTCTCTACACCTTGTGTCCACCCAAGCTATGGCCTGGGCACATATACCACCTTAAGGGTTTTCCCTATATCCAACCTTACATTCCCAGACAATGCTTAGCTCAACACCATAAGAAATAATACACGCTGGGCATAACTGGACCTGCCTCAGAACCAATAAGGGCATATTATCCTCACTATAGGACAATCAGCGAATAGTTACATAGAAACACAAACACATATGTTGGGGCCTAGGCTGGCCCACTTTGGGCAGCCTAAAATGTTGTGGCCCTCTCCACTCCACACTTGGTGGCCACTGTTTCCTGGCCCAAGCTCCCTCTCCAGTCTGTGGGCAAGGGTTCAGCAAGAGAGAGAGTGAGGACGGACTCGAAGAATGGAGACCAGAGTGTGATTCAATCTCATTTACTCTCCAGTCTCTCTTCCAAGTCCAAATCCCAAGACTTGAGTTCTAGTTCCTAGTTCCTAGTTGTACTCAATCTAGTTCCTAGTTATACTCCTTCTAGTTCCTAGTTGTATTCTTCTTGTTCTCTTCTGAGTGTCTAATGTCTACTCCTACTCCTAGGATTATTGAAGAGCCTCAAAGACCATTGATGGGTTCTGGAGACTTGGGTGATTTTCTGACAGGCCTGGGACACCTATCCCCACCTGAAGCACAAATCCAGGAGAGAACCTTTTCAAAACAAGGAAAGTCAAAGATAACAACCCTAGACATAGGAAGGGGCTGAGGTAGGTTTAAGGTTGGCAGGGAGAATATTAACTGCTAAGGGTATCTGGCCAAATGTCCTAACTAGCCCTGAGATTTTGAGATACCTCAGAGAAGCAGACTAGCCTTATCACACACCCTGACTCTCTGTGGGTTAGTAACAAGGGCAGGTGAGGGTACAAAGGACATCCTGTAAGGCAGCTGATGGGCAGCCTCAAACAAAAGCAAGGGGGACCTGGATAACTCTGATGAACAGGGACAAACAGGATAGGTCACCCACAGGAAGCCAGATGCAACTTGGTTGCAGATGACTGTGTAGAGAGGTCCCTTGACTCTGTGCAACCTAAGATGTCCTCTTGCAATGTGCTCAGGTCCTGGGAGGCTGTGGTTCCTGAATCAGGCTAGCCAAACCTGGTTTCACAGGCCCTGTTCTCTGGTCAACTGGATCCTGCTCACTCACAGGCCTCTCCTAAGCCAAGAAGCCCACAGGAGGCCCTAGTTTCACCTGTGTAGCCAAAATAGAGCAGCTTCCAAGCAGGTTTGCCACTGTGTTCAGAGAGGCACAGGGATGTGCAGGAGGAAGCCTCAAAAAATTCAGCTTGATGGCAGAAGAGCACTGAGAATGCTAACTGCCTGGCTGCATGAGCACTCTCCCTCCTTCCTTCCTAAGGCAAAAAAAGGCAACCAGCTGTAACCTGATGAAAAATCATGCCCAAGCACCGGGGCTTCCACTGGCCAGAGGTGGGTATCCATGCAGGACACTGGGGATGCCTAAGCCATGTTTTTGTATGTTGTTGAGTAGGGGGTGTGTCTGACTGTGTGTCCGCCTTTGTGTGTGTGTGTCTCTGTGTGTGTGTGTGTTTGTGTGTGTATGCATGCTCCTGCACCTCTGTGTGTGCATGCTCTCTCCTGATTGTAAGGTTCAGAAATATGGATGCAGGTGCATAAGTGTTGGGGAACAAGAGGGTGAGCATGTCAGAGAGAGAAGGGTCACCCATTATACCCACTCTTCAACAGCTGGGAACCTGTTAGCCACTAAAATGTATGGCAGGAGGCTGGCAAGCACTAAGAGGCCTGAGCAGGTACTTGTAACAAATCCTGTTGGAGCACTACCTAAAGCCTGTGCCAATGTGGACCCTTGGGGCAGAGCCTCAGAAGCAAACTCCTGGACTTGAGGACCAGGAGTTGATCCCACCCACTGAATGCCCAGCCAGGATACTGAAACTGGGCCTGGCCCAGAGATTGATTTAGCAAATAGATGCATGACCCCATCCACACTGGTGTGCCCAAAAGCTGACAGCCAGTTCTCTTTTTGGAAATACAAACTCAGCAGTTCCTGGGCACATGCGCAAAAGTTGCCAGATCAAGGTACCCAGACAAGAAGGCCATCCTCGAATGGTAGGGCACCCTGGTGGTACACTATAGATCTTGGGGTACAGAGGAAGTTGAAGATACCCACATGGTGTGGGGTTGTGAAACCAACCTTTTACATGGGTACTAGTCCCAAAACTGGCTTTCTGCCTAGCAGCAGGAGGCTCTAAATTGGGCCCAGGGCAATGTGTTGGCTGCTCTGTGTGTCCCTGATATTTTTAGTTTCCCTGAACTGACCCCAGAATGTGTTGGGAGATGAAAAGACGGTTCCAACATAAAAACCTTGGTCAACTTACTCAGGTTGGATTCTCAGGTACCCCTAAATATGATTTCTAATGGATGCAGCCCCTCAAAGTCATCTAGTCATTTGTCCACCTCAGAAGCCCAGAGGGGCTTCACAATCTCACCTGCAGGCCACCTAGCATGATGAGCTGAGGACAAAGACATCAAAAAAAAAAAAAAACTAATGAATAGTTTATCCCACCCTGCCACCGTGACAACTAACCCCTGACCTCGGCCCCCAATTCTAAGCCCCTACTAAGTAAGCATTTCCAGGCAACTGACCAGGAAACTAGGGAACCATTATGAGCTATTTCCATCTCCCTCACAATCTCTCTACTCTCTATAACCCTGCACCCCTCCTCCAGCACACTGCACCCATTCACCAACAACCATGCAGCACTCAGGGGACACTTTGCTCTCCTTTTTTTTCAAAGTCTCCAAGTCACTCTCACCACAGATCTTTCTCTGTGTCCTAGCACACTCTCAACTATCTACCTGAGCAGGGGCTAGGCACCCATGCAAACCAGAGCTCTCTGAAGAGTTTCAAGTAGATCCAAGGTGACAGGCACCCAGACACAAAGCACAATGAGCATTTATCACTTTTCCCACCAGGATCTCTGCAGCACATCTCCACCCCTCAGCAACTCCTCCTAGATCAATTCACACAAAGGTCCTCTGAAGGTGTCCATTAAAAATTCTCAAGATGCCTTCAAACTATTTCTGTAAGTGATCACTTGCACACACAAGTGTATGATAGTTATGACTACCACAGCAGGATAACAACTGGTTGGCTATCCACCTACCTATGTAACTATCTATGTTACATACATACTTTACCTACTTATCTATCTATCTATCTATCTATCTATCTATCTATCTATCTATCTTTTTCTGCCTACCTATCTTTCTACATATACCTATTTACCTACCTACGTACTTAAATACCTACTATCTTTTATCTATCTATCTATCTATCTATCTATCATCTATATATCTATTTATCTATCCATCTATCTATCTATCTATTTTTTTATACTTACATATCTACATATCTACCTACCTACATACCTACCTACTTTCACACCTCCTACTATCTCTTTTTGGGTCACCAATATATAAATATCCATGTACATTTTCTAGGGTAGAATCACTTTTCTGTTTACAAAATGATGAATGCCATGGCCATTTGTGAAATTTTTTTCACTCTCCAAACCGAAGCAGTCCTTTCGTGAGCACTGAGAGTCTCCAGGGGTCCACACCTGCACTGTCAAGAGCTTAAGTCAGAGCTGCACTGCGCTCAGTACCTGGGAGGCTGTTCTTCCAGAGTCAGGCTAGCCAAACCTGGTGTTGCAGGCTCTCTTCTCTGGTCAGCTGGCCTCATGCTCAAACGCCTCTCCTGGGCCTAGAAGTCCACAGGAGGATTTAGTCCCACCAGTGCAGCCAGAATAAATTGGCTAACAAGCAGGTCTTCCATTATCTTCAGAGAGGTACAGGGATGTGCAGGCAGAATCCTCAAAACAATTCTGATTGATGGCAGTAGAGCAGTGAGAGCACCAACTGCCAGCCTGCATGGGCATTCTCCTTCTGCCATTTAAGGAAAAAAAAAAAAAAAAAAAAACAAACAACCAGCGGCCACCACCTGCCAACAATATGGCCAAGCACTGGGGTTTCAACTGGCCAGAAGTGGGTGTCTGTTCAGGACACTGGAGATGTCTAAACTATGATTATGTATGTATGTTGGTGGGTAGTATGTGACTGTGTGTGTGTGTGTGTGTGTGTGTGTGTGTGTGTGTGTGTGTGTATGTGTGTGTGTGTGCATCCATATGTATAAGATTGCAAGTTTGAATATTCCTGCAATTCTGTGTGTGCATGCTTTCTCCTGCCTATAAGGGTCGGGAATATGGATGTTGGTGAAAAAATGTCAAGGCAAGAGGAGGTTGTGCATGGTGGAGATGGAAGAGTCACCCAGCATAGGTACTTCTCAACTGCAGGGCACCTGTCACCCACTGAAGGGTCCAGCAGGAGGGCAGCAAGCATTAAAAGGCATGAGCAGGTATTTGCAAAGTATCCTATGAGAGCTGTACCTAATCCACATGCCAATCAGGACCCTATCGGCAGAGCATCAGAATCAAATGCCTGGACTTGAGGACCAGGAGCTGGGCCTGCCCACTCAGTGCCAAGCCAGAACACTGGGACTGGGCCAGTTTCAGAGATTGATCCAGCTTGTGGCTACTTGACCCTGCCCAAACAAAATCCCTTAAGCTGAAAGCCAGTTCTCTTTTTGAAGAGGCAGACTTCTCTGTCCCTGGTTATACTCTAACAAGATGCCAGATCAAGGCACCCAGACAAAAAGGTACTCCCAGGATGATCCTTGACTGGTAGGGCAGCCAGATTGTAGTATCAGAGCTCAGGAAACAGGGTAATGTGAACAAAGGCCACAGGGGCTGGGGGTGGTGAACTAATTTCAATTGACATTAGTTCCAACATTGTCTTCCGACATAGCAGCAGAAGGCTCTGCACTGGACCCAGGGTAAATGGTAGGCTGCACAGTGTGTTCCTGAGGCCTTCAGTTTCCATGGTGTAAGCCTAGAGTCAGGGTGAAGTGAAAAGAAGCTTTCCACCCCATGAAAAATTTTGTCTACATACCCAGGCACACAGGTTGGTATCTCAAGTACCCCTCAATTTCAGTTCCGGTAGATGCTGCCCCACAAAGTTATCCAGTCATCTGTCCACCTCAGAGGTCCAGAGTGGCTGGCCACCCAATTTCACAGTCTCACCTGTAAGCCACCTAACATGCTGAGCTGAGGACAAGGACATATCAAACAAAGAAATAAACATTCCATCCCAACCTGCCCTCTAGAGTACTATGCTCTGGCCTCAGGACCCCAGTTCTAAGCACCTAATAAGTAAACTTCTGCACACAACTGACCAGAAAACCAGGCAACCATTATAAGCTAATTCAAGCTCCCTCACAATCTCTCTCTTCTCTGTAAACCTCTACCCCACCTACATCACACCCCAACCAATAACCAACCACCATGCAGCACTCAGGGGACACTTTGATCTCATTCGTTCCTCCAAAGTCCCCAAGTCACTCTCACTATAGATCCTTCTTTCTTTATCCTAACACATACTCAACTATCTATCTGAGCAGGCGCTAGTCACAAATGCAAATCAGAGCTCTCTGAAGAAATTCAAGTGGACCCAAAATGACAGGCACCTAGACACAAAGGAAAACGAACATTTATCACTTGTCCCACCAGGATTCCTGCAACACATCCTCTCCCCTCAACAACTCCTCATAGACTAATTCACACAAAGGTTCTCTGAGGGTGCCCATAAACAATGCTCAAGGTGCCTTCAAATTTCTCTGTGTATCTATATATGTATGTATGTATGTATGTATGTATGTATGCATGCATGCATCTATCTATCTATCTATCTATCTATCTATCTATCTATCTATCTATCTATCTATCTTTTTTCATATCTAAATACCTACATATCTACCTTCCTACCTACCTACCTACCTACCTACCTACCTACCTACCTAGTTATGTAACTCATAGTATTTTTGTGTCACCAAAATATACACATTCAGGTACATTTTCTAGTTCAGAATGACCTTTCTGTTGATGAAATAATAAATGCCATGGTCATTTGTGAAATGTTTATCATTATCCCCCAGGAAGCCTCCCTTTCAGGAGCACTGATATTCTCCAGAGGTCCACCCCTGCTCTCTCAAGAGCTTAAGTCAGAGCTGCACTGTGTTCAGTACCTGGGATGCTGTGCTTCCAGAGTTAGGCTAGCCAAACCTGGTGTTGCAGGCTCTCTTCTCTGGTCAGCTGGCCTCTCGCTCACATGCCTCTCCTGGGCCTAGAAATCCACAGCAGGACATAGTCCCGCCAGTGCAGCCAGAAGAAAATGGCTAAAAAACAGGCTTTCCATTATGTTCAGATAGGCACATGAATGTGCAAGAGGAATTCTCAAAACAATTCTGCTTCATTGCAGTAGAGCAGTGAGAACACCAACTGCCAGCCTGCATAGGCATTCTCCTTCTGCCCTTTAAGGAAAAAAAAAAAAAAAACCAGCAACCACCACCTGCTAACAACATGGCCAAGCACTGGAGTTTCAGCTGGCCAGGGGGGGTTGTCCAATAAGGCACTGGAGATCTCTAAACTATGATTTTGTACGTTGTTGTGTAGTGTGTGTTTGTGTGTGTGTGTGTGTGTGTGTGTGTGTAAGTGCATGTATATATGCAAGCTCACAAGAGGAAATGCTCCTGCACTTCTCTGTATGCATGCTTTGTCCTGTCTTTAAGGTTCGGGAACATGGAAGTTGGTGCATAAGTGTCAGAAAAAAAAGGATCTGCATGGTGGAGATTGAAGAGTCACGCAGCACAGGCACTTCTCAACTGTGGGGCACCTGTCACCCACTGAAGTGTGCAGCAAGAGAGAGTCAAGCACTAAGAGGCGTCAGCTTGTACTTGCAAAAGATCCTGTGAGAGCCCTACCTAAACCACATTCTAATCTGGAACCTAGGGGCAGAGCATCAGAATCAAAGGCCTGGACTTGAGAACCAGGAGCTGGGCCCGCCAACACAGTGCCCAGCCAGAACACTGGGACTGGGCCTGGCCCAGAGATTGATCCAGCCTGAGGCTGCCTGACTTTTCCCACACAAAGGTCCCCTAAGCTCAAAGCCAGTTCTCTTTTTTGAAGAGGCAGACTCCTCTGTCCTTGGTTATACTTTAACAAGATGCCAGGTAAAGGCACCCAGAGAGAAAACTCTCCCAGGATGATCCTCAGCTCATAGGGCAGCCAGGTGGTAGAATCAGAGCTCAGGAAACAGGGTAATGTGAACAGAGGCCACAGTGGTTTGAGGTGGAGAACTAACCTCAATTGGCATTAGTCCCAACATTGGCTTTCCACTTAGCTGCAGGAGGCACTGCACTCGAGCCAGAGAAATGGATGGGCTGTTCTGTGTGGCCTTGAGGCCTTCAGTTTCCCTGATGTGTGCCCAGAGTGCAGTACAAATTGAAAAGAAGCTCCCCACCCCCTGAAAAATTTTGTCTACTTACCCAGGCACAAAGGTTTCTGTCTCAGGTATCCCTCAATGTGAGTTCTGGTGGATGGTGCCACACAATGTCATCTAATCATCTGTCCAAGTCAAAGTCACAGAGTGGCTGGGTGTCTACTTGAACAATCTGACCTGCAGGCCACCTAGAATGCTGAGCAGAGGAGAAGGACATAATCAAAGAAGAAATGAATATTCCATCACGACTTGCCCCCTTGAAAACCAAGCTCTGGCTTCAGGCCCCCAATTCTAAGCACCTACAAAATAAGCATCTCCTGGCAACTGACCAGGAAACCAGGCAACCATTATGAGCTAATTCAAGATCCCTCAGAATCTCTCTCCTCTTTCAAACCCTCCACCCCACCTCCATCACACCCCAGTCATTCACCAACTACCATGGAGCTCTCTGTGGACACTTTGATCTTCTTCCTGCCTCTAAAGTCCCCAAGTCACTCTCACCATGGATCCTTCTTTCTGGATCCTGGCACACACTCAACTATTTACCTGATCAAAAGTTAGGCACGCATGCAACTCAGAGCTTACTGACGGGATTCAAGTGGAACCGAGGTGACTGGCACCTAGACACAAAGCACAATGAGCATTTATCGCTTGTCCCACCAGAATCCCTGCAGCATATGCCCTCCGCTCACCAAATCCTCCTAGACCAATTCACACCAAGGTCCCTTAGGATACCCAGTAAAAATTATTAAGGTGACATCAAACTTTCTCTGCATGTTGCTCACTCCCACAGCATGACAACAACTAGCTGGCTACGTATGTTACTGTGTCTGTCTGTCTGTCTGTCTATTTATCTATATATCTGTCATTTACCTATCTATTTATCTATATCTTTATTTATTTTTATACCTACTTATCTATATATCTACCTGCCTTCCTACCTACCTACCTACTTACCTACCCACCTATGTACTTACACACCTCCTTATATCTTTTTTTGTGTCAACAATACATACACTACCAGCTATATTTTCTAGGGCAGAATCACCTTTCTGTTTACCAGATGATAAGTGACATTGCATTTGTGAAATGTTTTTCACTGTCCACCAGCAAGCCTTCCTTCTTTGAGCACTGAGAGTCTCTAGAGGTGCATTGCACTATAGAGAGCTTAAGTCACAGCTACATGGTGCTCATGCCTTGGAAGCTGTGCTACCCTAGTCAGGATAACCAAACATGATGTTGCAGGCCCTCCTCTCTGGTCACCTGAAACTTGTTCACCCACAAGTCTTGCCTAGACATAGAAGTCCACAGGAGTCCCTAGTCCAGCCTGTGCAGCCAGAATAGACTGGCTACAAGCATGGCTGCAACTATGTTCATGGGCACATATGTGCAATCTTGCAATTGAGAATACTCCTGCACTTCTGTGTGTGCATGCTTTCTCCTGCCTATAAGGTTTGGAATTATGGAGTTTGGTCCATAAGTGTCGGGAAAAAGAGGTTGTGCATGGTGGAGATAGAAGAGTCACATATCACGGGAACTTCTCAACTGCAGGACATATGCCAGCCACTGAAGGGTGCAGCAGGAGAGAGTCAAGCACTAATAGGCATCAGCTTGTATTTGCAAAGAATCCCATGAAAGCCCTACCTAAACCTCATGCTAATCTGGTCACTAGGGGCAGAGCATCAGAATAAAAGGCCTGGACTTGTAGACCTCATGGAAAAATTTGTTCTCCTTCGTTCCTGTCAAGAGATTAAGTAATAGCTGGTAGAAAAAGACCCCACTAACCTCCACCAGGAGAGAAGACTTACATACCTTTCTGCTTCTCCATTCCCATTAAGCTTCCTCCAGGTATCTGCTGTGAATCATACAAGACACATACCTACTTGACTCCATCCACATGGGTATCTCCTAAAGCTGACAGCCAGTTCTCTTTTTGTGGATGCGGACTCTATGGTTTCTGGCCACACTCTCTCACTTCCCAGATCAAGGCACCCAGCCAAGATGGCCCTCATTGGATGATCCTCATCTGATAAGGCACCTGTGTGGTGGAGTCAGAGAGCTCAGGAGACATGGGAAGTAGAACAGAGGCCAAAGGGGGGAGTTGGGGAACCAACCTTTTCCATTGGCATTAGTCTCAACACTGGCATTCCACATAGCAGCAGGAGGCATTGCACAGGGCACATGGCACTCCATGGGCTGCCCTGTGCATCCACGAGGCCTTCAGTTTCCCTGGATTGAGCCCAGAGTGTAGTTCGAGATGAAAGGTAGGGCCCCCACAAAAACCTTGGTCTACTTACCCAGTCACAGAGGTTGGTATCTCAGGTATCCATCCATATGAGTTCTGGTAGATGCTGCCTCACAAAGTCATCCAATCATCTGTTGACCACAAATGCCCAGAGAGTCTTGGTGCCCACTTCCAAAGTCTCACCTTCATTTCAGCTCGCACAAAGAGCTGAGGACAAGGACATATCTAAACATGAAGTGAATATTTCATCTCCACCTGCCCCCTTGAAAACCAAGCTCTGGCCTTGGGCCCAAAATTCTAAGCACCTACAAAATAAGTATCTCCGGGCAACTGACCAGGATACCTGGCAACCATTATGAGCTAATTCAAGCTCCCTCAGCATCTCTCTCTCTCCTCTATCAAACCATCCATCACACCCCAGCCATTCACTAACTACCATGGCGCACTGTGTGGACACTTTGATGTTCCTCCTGCCTCTACAGTCTCCAAGTCACTCTCACCATGGATCCTTCTTTCTGTATCTTAGCACACACTCAAGTATCTACCTGATCAAAAGTTAGGCACACATGCAACTCAGAGCTCTTTGAAGGGATTCAAGTGGACCCAATGTGACAGGAACCTAGACACAAAGCACAATGAGCATTTATCGCTTGTCCCACCAGGATCCCTGCAGCACATCCCCTCTGCTCACCAACTCCTCCTAGATCAATTCACACCAAGATCCCTTAGGGTGTCCGATATATATTCTCAAGGTGCCATCAAACTTTCTCCGCAAGTTGCTCACTCTCACAGCGTGATAACTACTAGCTATGTATGTAACTGTCTGTCTGTCTATTTATCTATATATCTGTCATCTATCTATCTATCTATCTATCTATCTATGACTTTATTTATTTTTATACCTACATATCTATATATCTACCTGCCTTCCTACCTACCTACCTACTTACCAACCTATCTATATACTTACACACCTCCTAATATCTCATTTTGTGTCAACAATACATACACTTCCAGTGACATTTTCTAGGGCAGAATCACCTTTCTGTTTACCAGATGATAAGTGCCATTGTCATTTGTGAAATATTTTTCACTATCCACCAGCAAGCCTTCCTTTTTTGAGCACTGAGCGTCTCCAGAGGTCCATTGCACTGCAGAGAGCTTAAGTCACAGCTGAATGGTGTCAGGCCTGGGAGGCTGTGCTTACCTGGTCAGGATACCCAAAACTGGTGTTGCAGGCCCTCCTCTCTGGTCAGCTGAAGCTTGCTCACTCACATGTCTACCCTGGACCTAGAAGTCCGCACGAGGCCCTAGTCCAGCCTGTGCAGCCAGAATAGACTGGCTACAAGCAGGTCTACCACTACGTTCATAGGCACATATATGCAATCTTGCAAGAGAGAATGTTCCTGCACTTCTGTGTATGCATGCTTTCTCCTGCCTATAAGGTTTGGAAATATGGACTTTGGTCCATAAGTGTCAGGGGAAGAGGAGGTTATGCATGGTGGAGATGGAACATTCACCCATCACAGGCACTTCTCAACTGCAGGACATCTGACAGCCACTGAAGGGTGCAGCAGGAGAGATTCAAGCACTAAGAGGTGTCAGCTTGTACTTGCAAAAGATCCTGGGAGACGCCTACCTAAACCTCATGCTAATCTGGACACTAGGGCCAGAGCATTAGAAACAAAGGCCTGGACTTGAGGACCAGGAGCTGGGCCTGCACACTCAGTGCCCAGCCAGAACACTGGGACTGGGCCAGGCCCAGAGATTGATCCACCCTGAGGCTGCCTGAATTTTCCCACACAAATGTTCCCTAAGCTCAAAGCCAGTTCTTTTGAAGAGGCAGACTCCTCTGTCCATGGTTACACTCTAACAAGATGCCAGGTAAAGGCACCCAGACAGAAAGCTCTCCCAGGATGATCCTCAGCTCCTAGGGCAGCCAGGTGATAGAATCAGAGTTCAGGGAACAGGGTAATGTGAACAGAGGCCACAGGGGTTTGTGGTGGGAAACTAACCTTCTCAGTTGGCATTAGTCCCAACATTGGCTATCCACTTAGCTGCAGGAGGCACTGCCATGGAGCCAGAGAAATGGATGGGCGGCTCTATGTGTTCCTGAGGCCTTCAGTTTCCAATAGAAAAGAAGTGCCCCCCCACACACCCTGAAAAATTTTGTCTACATACCCGGGCACACAGGTTAGTATCTCAGATACCCCTCAATTGGAGTTTGGGTAGATGCTGCTCCACAAAGTCATCCAGTCCTCTGTCCCCCTCAGAGTCCCATAGTGGCCGGCCACCCACATTCACAATCTGACATGCAGGCTATCTAACATACTGAGCTGAGGACAAGGACATATCAAAAGAAGAAATGAATATTAGATTCCAACTTGCCCACTTGGAAACCAAGCTCTGGCCTCAGGTCTCCATTTCTAAGCACCCACTAAGTAAGCATCTTCAGGCAACTTTCCAGGAAACCAGGCAACCATTATTAGCTAATTCCAGCTCCCTCACAATCTTTCTCCTCTCTCTAACCCTCCACACCACTGTCACCACACCCCAGGCATTCACCAAACACCATGTAGCACTCAGGGGAAAATTTGTTCTCCTTCTTTCCTGTCAAGAGCTTAAGTGATAGCTGGTAGAAAAAAGACCCCACTAACCTCCACCAGGAGAGAAGCCTTACATGGCTTTCTGCTTCTCCATTCCTATTAAGATTCCTCCAGGTATCTGCTCTGAATCATGCAAGACACCTACCTGTCTGACTCCATCCACATGGGTATCTCCTAAAGCTGACAGCCAGTTCTCTTCTTGTGGATGCAGACTCTATGGTTTCTGGCCACACTCTCTCACTTCCCAGATCAAGGCACCCAGCCAAGAAGGCACTCATAGGATGATCCTCATCTGTTAAGACACATGTGCGGTGGAGTCAGAGAGCTCAGGAGACAGGGGAAGTTGAACAGAGGCCCCAAGGGGAGTTGGGGAACTAACCTTCTCCATTGGCATTAGTCTCAACACTGGCATCCCACATAGCAGCAGGAGGTACTGCACAGGACACATGGCATTCCATGGGCTGCCCTGTGCATCCACGAGGCCTTCAGTTTCCCTGGATTGAGCCCAGAGTGTAGTTTGAGATGAAAGGTAGGGCCCCCACAAAAACCTTGGTCTACTTACCCAGTCACAGAGGTTGGTATCTCAGGTATCCATGAATATGAGTTGTGGTAGATGCTGCCTCACAAAGTCATCCAATCATCTGTTGACCACAAATGCCCAGAGGGTCTTGCTGCCCACTTCCAAAGTCTCACCTGAATTCCAGCTAGCACAATGAGCCGAGGACAAGGACATATCTAAATATGAAGTGAATATTTCATCTCCACCTGCCCCCTTGAAAACCATGCTCTGGCCTCAGGGCCTCAATTCTAAGCACCTACAAAATAAGCATCTCCGGGCAACTAACCAGGATACCTGGCAACGATTATGAGCTAATTCAAGCTCCCTCAGAATCTCTCTCCTCTCTCAAACTCTCCACCCCACCTCCATCACACCCCAGCCATTCACCAACTACCATGGAGCACTCTGTGGACACTTTGATCTTCTTCCTGCCTCTAAAGTCCCCAAGTCACTCTCACCATGGATCTTTATTTCTGTATCCTAGCACACACTCAAGTATCTACCTGATCAAAAGTTAGGCATCCATGTGACTCAGAGCTGTCTGAAGGGATTCAAGTGGACCCAAGGTGACAGGCACCTAGACACAAAGCACAATGAGCATTTATTGCTTGTCCCAGCAGGATCCCTTCAGCACATCCCCTCCACTCAGCAACTCCTCCTAGACCAATTCACATCACAATCCCTTAGGTTGTCCGATAAATATTCTCAAGGTGCCATCAAACTTTTTCCACAAGTTGCTCACTCCCACAGAATGATAACTACTAGCTGGCTATGTATGTAACTGTCTGTCTGTCTACTTGTCGGTCTGTCTCTCTGTCAGTCTATTTATCTATATACCTGTCATTAATCTATTTGTCTATCTCTTTACTTATTTTTTATACCTACTTATCTATATATCTACCTGCCATCATACCTACCTACCTACTTACCTACCTACCTACCTACATACATACACACCTCTTAATAACTCCTTTTGTGTCACCCATACATACACTTCCAGTGACATTTTCTAGAGCAGAATCCCCTTTCTGTTTACCAGATGATAAGTGTCA
Source organism: Arvicanthis niloticus (assembly GCF_011762505.2). Lineage (NCBI taxonomy): Eukaryota > Metazoa > Chordata > Mammalia > Rodentia > Muridae > Arvicanthis > Arvicanthis niloticus. The sequence continues at coordinate 958,987 of NW_023045023.1, forward strand.
TTGTCATTTGTGAAATATTTTTCACTAACCACCAGCAAGCCCTCTTTTTTTAGCACTGAGAGTACCCAAGGGTCCAATGCATTGTAAAGAGCTTAAGTCACAGCTGCATGGTGCTCAGGCCTGGGAGGCTGTGCTTCCCTAGTCAGGATACCCAAACCTGATGTTGCAGGCCATCCTCTCTGGTCAGCTGAACCTTGTTCACTCACATGTCTCCCGTGGACCTAGAAGTCCACAGGAGGCCCAAGGCCAGCCTGTGCAGCCAGAATAGACTGGCAACAAAGCAGGTCTGCCACTATGTTCACGGGCACATATATGCGATCTTGCAAGAGAGTATGCTCCTGCACTTCTCTGTGTGGACAATTTCTCCTGCATATAAGGTTTGGAATTACGGATTTTGGTCCATAAGTGCCATGGGAAGAGGAGGTTGTGCATGGTATAGATGGAAGAGTCACCCATCACAGGTGCATCTCAACTGCAGGACATCTGCCAGCCACTGAAGGGTCCAGCAGGAGAGAGTCAAGCACTAAGAGGCGTCAGCTTGTACTTGTAAAGAATCCCATGAGAGCCCTACCTAAACTTCATGCTAATCTGGACCCTAGGTGCAGAGCATCAGAATCAAAGGCTTGGACTAGAGGACCAGGAGCTGAGCCCGCCCACTTGGTGCCCAGCCAGAACATTGGGACTGGTCCAGGCTCAGAAATTGATCCAGCCTGAGGCTGCCTGACTTTTCCCACACAAAGGTTTACTAAGCTCAAAACCAGTTCTCTTTTTTGAAGAGGCAGACTACTCTGTCCTTGGTTACACTCTAACAAGATGCCAGGTAAAGGCACCCAGACAGAATGCTCTCTCAGGATGATCCTTAGCTCCTAGGGCAGCCAGGTGGTAGAATCAGAGCTCAGGGAACGGGGTAATGTGAACAGAGGCCACAGGGATTTGGGGTGGGAAACTAACCTTCTCAATTGGCATTAGTCCCAACATTGGCTATCCACTTAGCTGCAGGAGGCATTGCAATGGAGCCAGAGAAATGGATGGGCTGCTCTATGTGTTCCTGAGGCCTTCGGTTTCCAATCGAAAAAAAGTGCCCCTCCCACCCCCTGAAAAATTTTGTCTACATACACAGGCACACAGGTTGTTATCTCAGATACCCCTCAATTTGAGTTTGGGTAGATGCTGCTTCGCAAAGTCATCCAGCCATCTGTCCACCTCAGAGCCCCATAGTGACTGGCCGCCCACATTCACAATCTGACATGCAGGCTATCTAACATGCTGAGCTGAGGACAAGGACATATCAAAAGAAGAAATGAATATAAGATTCCAACCTGCTCACTTGGAAACCAAGCTCTGGCCTCAGGCCTCCATTTCTAAGCACCTACTAAGTAAGCATCTTCAGGCAACATTCCAGGAAACCAGGCAACCATTATGAGCTAATTCCAGCTCCTTCATAATCTCTCTCCTATTTTTAACCCTCCACACCACTGCCGCCACACCCCAGCCATTCACCAAATACCATGTAGCACTCAGGGGAAAATTTGTTCTCCTTCTTTCCTGTCAAGAGCTTAAGTGATAGCGGGTAGAAAAAGACCCCACTAGCCTCCACCAGGAGAGAAGCCTTACATACCTTTCTGCTTCTCCATTCTTATTAAGCTTCCTCCAGGTATCTGCTGTGAATTATACAGGACACCTACCTACCTGACTCCATCCACATGGGTATCTCCCAAAGCTGACAGCCAGTTCTCTTCTTGTGGATGCAGACTCTATGGTTTCTGGCCATACTCTCTCACTTCCTAGGTGAAGGCATCCAGCCAAGCAGGCCCTCGTTGGATGATCCTCATCTGTAAAGGAATCTGTGTGGTAGAGTCAGAGAGCTCAGGAGACAGAGGAGTTGGACAGAGGCCACAGGGGGAGTTGGAGAACCAACCTTCTCCATTGGCATTAGTCTCAACACTGGCATCCCACATAGCAGCAGAAGGCACTGCACTGGACACATGGCACTCCTTGGGCTGCTCTGTACATCCACGATGCCTTCAGTTTCCCTGGATTGAGCCCAGAGTGTGGTGCGAGATGAAAAGTAGGGCCCCCACAAAAACTTTGGTCTACTTACCCAGTCACAGAGGTTGGTATCTCAGGTATCCATCCATATGAGTTCTGGTAGATGCTGCCTCACAAAGTCATCCAATCATCTGTTGACCACAAATGCCCAGAGGGTCTTGCTGCCCACTTCCAAAGTCTCACCTGAATTCCAGCTACCACAATGAGCTTAGTACAAGGACATATCTAAACATGAAGTGAATATTTCATCTCCTCCTGCCCCCTTGAAAACCAAGCTCTGGCCTCGGGCCCCCAATTCTAAGCAACTACAAAATAAGCATCTCCAGGCAACTTACCAGGATACCTGGCAACCATTATGAGCTAATTCAAGCTCCCTCAGAATCTCTCTCCTCTCTCAAACCCTCCACCCCACCTCCATCACACCCCAGCCATTCACCAACTACCATGGAGCACTGTGTGGACACATTGATCTTCTTCCTGCCTCAAAAGTCCCCAAGTCAGGCTCACCATGGATCCTTCTTTTTGTATCCTAGCACACACTCAACTATCTACCTGATCAAGTGTTAGGCACGCATGCAACTCAGAGCTGTCTGAAGGGATTCAAGTGGACCCAGTGTGACAGGAACCTAGACACAAAGCACAATGAGCATTTATCACTTGTCCCAGCAGGATTCCTGCAGCACATCCCCTCCCCTCACCAACTCCTCCTAGACCAATTCACACCAAGGTCCTCTGAGGGTGCCTGATCAAAATTCTCAAGGTGCCATTAAACTTTCTCTGCAAGTTGCTCACTCCTACAGCATGATAACTACTAGCTGGCTATGTATGTAACTGTCTGTTTGTCTGTATGTCTGTCTCTCTGTCTCTCTGTGTCTCTGTCTATTTATCTATATATCTGTCATTAATCTATCTATCTCTTTATTTTTATATATACATACATATACATATACATATACATATACATATACATATACATATATATATATACCTGCCTTCCTACCTACCTACCTACATACTTATAGACCTTCTAATATCTTCTTTTGTGTCACCAATACATATACTTCCAGTTACATTTTCTAGGGCAGAATCACCTTTCTGATTACCAGATGATAAGTGCCATTGTCGTTTGTGAAATGTTTTTCACTATACATGAGCAAGCCTTCCTTTTTTGAACACTGAGAGTCTCCAGAGGTCCATTGAACTGTAGAGAGCTTAAGTCACAGCTGAATGTTGCTCAGGCATGGGGGGCTGTGCTTACCTAGTCAGGATAACCAAATCTGGTGTTGCAGGCCCTCCTCTGTGGTTAGCTGAACCTTGCTCACCAGCAGGTCTTCCCTGAATCTAGAAGTCCACAGGAGGCACTAGTTTAGCCTGTGCAGTGAGAATAGACTGGCAAAAAAGCAGGTCTGCCACTATGTTCATGGGCAAATATATGCGATCTTGCAAGAGAGAATGCTCCTGTCCTTCTGTGTGTGCGTGCTTTCTCCTGCCTATAAGGTTTGGAATTACGGATTTTGTTCCATAAGTGTCGGGAAGAAAGAGGTTGTGCATGGTGGAGATGGAAGAGTCACCCATCACAGGCACTTCTCAACTGCAGGACATCTGCCAGCCACTGAATGGTCCAGCAGGAGAGAGTCAAGCACTAATAGGCGTCAGCTTGTACTTGCAAAGAATCCCGTGAGAGCCCTACATAAACCTCATGCTAATCTGGACACTAGGGGCAGAGCATTAGAATTAAAGGCCTGGACTTGAGGACCAGGAGCTTGTTCGGCCCACTCAGTCCCAGCGAGAACACTAGAACTGGGCCAGGACCAGAGATTGATCCAGCCTGAGGCTGCCTGACTTTTCCCACACAAAGGTCCCCTAAGCTCAAAGCCAGTTCTCTTTTTTGAAGAGGCAGACTCCTCTGTCCATGGTTACACTCTAACAAGATGCCAGGTAAAGGCACCCAGAGAGGAAGCTCTCCCAGGATGATCCTCAGCTCCTAGGGCAGCCAGGTGGTAGAATCAGAGCTCAGGGAACAGGGTAATGTGAACAGAGGCCAGAGGGGTTTGGGGTAGGAAACTAACCTGCTCAATTGGCATTAATCCCAACATTGGCTTTTCACTTAGCTGCAGGAGGCACTGCCATGGAGCCAGAGAAAGGAATGGGCAGCTCTATGTGTTCCTGAGGCCTTCAGTTTCCAATCGAAAAAGAGCCCCCCACCCTAAAAATTTTGTCTACATACCCAGGCACACAGGTTTGTATCTCAGATATACCTCAATTTCAGTTCAGGTAGATACTGCTCCACAGATTCATCCAGTCATCTGTCCACCTCAGAGCCCCATAGTGACTGGCCGCCCACATTCACAATCTGACATGCAGGCTATCTAACATGCTGAGCTGAGTTCAAGGACATATCAAAAGAAGAAATGAATATTAGATTCCAACCTGTCCACTTTTAAAACAAGCTCTGGCCTCAGGCCCCCAGTTCTAAGTACCTACTAAGTAAACATCTCCAGGCAACTGACCAGGAATCCAGGCAACATTTATGAGCTAATTCTAGATCCCTCACAATCTCTCTTCTCTCTTTAACCCTCCAAACCACTCCCACCACACCCTAGCCATTCACCAAACACCATGTAGCAACCAGGGGAAAATTTGTTCTCCTTCCTTCCTGTCAGGACATTAAGTGATAGCTGGTAGAAAAAGACCCCACTAACCTCCACCAGGAGAGAAGCCTTACATGGCTTTCTGCTTCTCCATTCCTATTAAGCTTCCTCCAGTTATCTGCTCTGAATCATACAAGACACCTACCTGCCTGACTCCATCCACATGGGTATCTCCTAAAGCTGACAGCCACTTCTCTTCTTGTGGATGCAGACTCTATGGTTTCTGGCCACACTCACTCACTTCCCAGGCCAAGGCACCCAGCCAAGAAGGCCCTCATAGGATGATCCTCATCTGTTAAGGCACCTGTGTGGTGGAGTCAGAGAGCTCAGGAGACAGGGGAAGTTGAACAGAGGCCACAGGGGGAGTTGTGGAACCAACCTTCTCCATTGGCAATATTGTCAGCACTGGCATTCCACATAGGAGCAGGAGGCACTACACTGGACACATGGCACTCCGTGGGCTGCTCTGTGCATCCACGAGATCCACAGTTTCCCTGGATGAGCCCAGAGTGTGGTGGGAGATGAAAAAAAAGGCCCCCACAAAAACCTTGGTCTACTTACCCAGTCACACATGTTGGTATCTCAGGTATCCATCAATATGAGTTCTGGTAGATGCTTCCCCACAAAGTCATCCAATCATCTGTTGACCACAAAGGCCCAGAGGGTCTTGCTGACCACGTTCAAATCTCATCTGCATTCCAGTTAGCATGATGAGCTGAAGACAAGGACATATCTAAACAAGAAGTGAATTTTTCATCTCCACCTGCCCCCTTGAAAACCAAGCTCTGGCCTTTGGTCCCCAATTCTAAGCACTTTCGAAGTAAACATCTCCAGGCAACTGTTCATGTAAGACAGGAAAACCTTGAGGCACAATTGACAGATCTGTTGGATGCTGTTTTGTCTAATTGACAGTGTCCTAACCTTACAGAATCTTTTCAATTTTATGAGGTCCCATTAGTCAGTTCTTGACCTTAGAGCATAAGCCTTTGGTGTTCTGTTCGGGAATTTCCCCCTGTGCCTAGGTATTCGAGGGTCTTCCTCACCTTCTCTTCTATTTGTTTCAGTTTAGCTGGTTTTATTTGAAGGTTCTTTCTCCACTTGGACTTGAGCTTTGTACATGGGCATAAGAATACATTGATTTGCATTCTTCTATATGCTGACCTCCAGTTGAGCCAGCACCATTTGTTGAATATGCTGTCCTTTTTCCACTGGATGATTTTAGCACTTTTGCCAAAAATCAAGTGACTATAGGTGTGTGGGTTCATTTCTGGATCTTCAATTCTATTCCATTGATCTTCTTTCCTATCTCTGTAACAATACATTGCAGTTTTTATCACTTCTGCTCTGTAGTACAGTTTGAGGTCAGGGAAGGTGATTTCCCCAAAAGTTCTTTTATTGTTGAGAATGGTTCTTGCTATCCTGGGTTTTTTGTTATTCCAAATGAATTTGCAAATTGCTCTTTCTATCTCTATGAAGGATTGATTTGGAATTTTGATGGAGATTGCATTGAATCTGTAGATTGCTTTTGGCAAGATGGCCATTTTTACTAAATTAATCCTTCTTTTCCAGGAGCATGGGAGATCTTTCCATCTTCTGAGATCTTCTATTTCTTTCTTCAGAGACTAAAAGTTATTGTTATCTAGATCTTTTACTTGCTTAGTTAGATTCACTCCAAGATACTTTATATAATTTGTGACTATTGTGAAGGGTGTCATTTTCCTGAATTCTATTTCAGCCTGTTCATTTTTTGAATTTAGAAAGGCTACTGTTTTATTTGAGTTGATTTTATATCCAGCCATGTTGCTGAAGTTGTTTATCAGGTTTAGGAGTTCTCTGATGGAAGTTTTAGGGTCACTTAAGTTTACTATCATATCATCTGCAAATAGTGAAATTTTGACTTCTTCCTTTCCTATTTGTATCCCTTTGACTTCCTTTTGTTGTCTAATTGCTCTAGCTACGACTTCCAGTACTATATTGAATAGGTAGGGTGAGAGTGGGCAGCCTTGTCTAGTCCCTGATCTTAGTGGGATTGCTTCAAGTTTCTCTCCATTTAGTTTGATGTTGGCTACTGGCTTGTTGTATATTGCTTTTATTATGTTTAGGTATGGGCCTTGAATTCCTGATCTTTCTAAGACTTTTAACATGAAGGGGTGTTGAATTTTGTCAAATGCTTTCTCAGCATCTAGTGAGATGATCATGTGTTTTTTTTCCGTTTATTTATGTAGTAGATTACATTGATGGATTTCCAAATATTGAACCATTCCTGCATTCTTGGGATAAAGCCTACTTGATCATGATGGATGATTATTTTGATGTGTTCTAGGATTTGGTTTGTGAGAAATTTATTGAGTATTTTTGCATCAATATTCATAAGTAAGATTGGTCTGCAGTTCTTCTTTGTTGGGTCTTTGTGAGGATTAGGTATGAGCTTAATTATAGATTAGTAGAATGAATTGGGTAGTGTTCCTTCTATTTCTATTCTGTGGGATAGTTTGAATGGAATTGGTATTAGGTCTTCCTGGATGATCCGATAGAATTCTGCACTAAAAACATCTGGCCCCAGACTTTTGTTGGTGGGGAGGTTTTTAATGAGTGCTTCTATTTCTTTAGGCGTTATGCGACTGTTTAGATGGTTTATCTGCTCCTCCTTTAACTTTGGTACCTGGTATCTGTCTAGAAAATTGTCCATTTCATCCAGATTTTCCAATTTTGTTGAATATAGGCCTTTGTAGTATGAGCTGATGATTTTTTAAATTTCCTCAATTTCTGTTGTTATGTCTCCCTTTTCAGTTCTGATTTTATTAATTTGGATACTGTCTCTGTGCCCTTTGGTTAGTCTGGCTAAGGGTTTATCTATCTTGTTGATTTTCTCAAAGAACTAGCTCCTGGTTTTGTTGATATTTTGTATAGTTCTTTCTGTTTCTATTTGGTTGATTTCAGCCCTGAGTTTCATTATTTTCTGCCGTCTACTCCTCTTGGGTATATTTGTTTCTTTTTGTTCTATCACTTTCAGGTGTGCTGTCAAGTTGTTAGTGTATGCTCTTTCCAGCTTCTTTTTGTGGGCACTTAGAGCTTTGAGCTTTCCTCTTAGTACTGCTTCCATGGATTCCCACAAATTTTGGTATGATGTGTCCTCCTTTTCATTAAATTCTAAAAAGTCTTTAATTTCTTTCTTTATTTCTTCCTTGACCAAGTAATCATTGAGTAGATCATTAGAACTATTAGAACTATTATTATCTTTTTTATTATTTCAACCATAATTTTATTATTATTATTTCATTATTTTACGATTACTATGATTATATTATATGCTTACAGTATTGTTATCATTATTATTATTCTATTAGCATTATTAATATTTCAATATTATCATTTCATCATCATTCTATTATCATTAACATTTATTACTATTCATTATATTTATATTATCAATATTTAGTATTATTTTATATTATAATTTCTTCATTATTAGTCTATTGTCATGAGTATTTTTAGTATTATCTATATTTTCATTATCAGTATTATACATATTTTATTATTATAATATTATTATAATTTTTATTGTTATTATTCTATGATTATTAATATTATATTTTAGTATTATTTTTCTATTGTTATTTTATTATCATTATTTTTTATTATCAATATCATTAGTATTAGTATCATTTTATTATATCATTACATTACTATTAATATTTATTTGAATTAATTTGTATATTTTTATTATTAGTAATATTAATATTTTATTATTGTGATACTATTATTTCATTATTATTCTATTATTATTGGTATGATTTTATGATTAATATTAACATCTTATAGTATTATTTTTACATTATTATTGTGGTCATGGCTAAGCCATCAGGTCATGGGTTTAGAGCCGGGAGGCATGGCTTAGTCATCAGAGATGTGACTTAGGCATCGGAGATGTGACTCAGTCATCAGGGGCATGGATTTGTTGCCTGGAGGCATGGCTTAGTCATTGGTGGTGCCACTTAATCATCAGAGGCATGGATTTGTGGAAGGGAGGAGTGGTTTAATCATTGAGGGAGTAGCTTAGTCATTGTGAAATGGCATATTCATGGAGGGGCATGGCTTAACCACTTGGGGTGTGATTAAGCTTTCAGGGGCATGGCCTGGTCATTGGGGTAGTGGTCAAACATTACATAACTTCGTGTGACATTGGGTGCCCAGGCCCTGCCAACCTCAGGCCCCGCCCACCTGATGGGCATGGTCACAAAGTTGGCATAGCTTATCTTTCTGCTCTTTGAGTTCTGGCTTCTGTGGATGGGCAGAGTCAGGGCAAGGTCAAAGGTGATGTCACTCAGACCCCACCCACCACACACTGTTCATATCAGGTCATGGTGCCCCAGAAGAGCCATTATATCAACCAGTCAGAGATATCTGTGGTGGTCAAGGCATCAATGAGGCCACACACTCCATGATTGTTGTTCCCCATGATTGTTGACTGACTTCATAGTAGTTGCTCATTTAAATAAAAAAACCTAAATAGCTTTGTAATCCTGGACACGCCCCTCCCTTGATTCCACCAGTGGTGTCCCTGCCATAGTTTTTTCAAGTGTATTTGTTTTCTCATTGACTTTATAGTTGTTACTCATTTAAATGAAAATACCACAGGTATTTTTAAACAAAGTCCCCTGAGGCCCTGCCTCTCACCCCAGCCCCTGCCCATCACAACAAGGCACCACGCCCTCTAGCACCCTGACCAGAAGGCCCCACCTCTGCCATCTCTTCATAGTATATGTTAATTTAAACAAAAGAACACAATTGTTTATGAACCCTGACTCCCAAAGACCCCCCACCCGTACAACTTTAAGTTCCCACCCCCATAACCCTGATGTCCCAGGGCATTATATGAAAATTTTCCATGTCAATCTTCAATTATTCTAGAAATTATTTACAAAACAGTTTCAATTTTTTTCTACATTGTTTTCTGTTTGTCATCACTTTAATCATTTCTTCCTTATGGGCCTTATATATTTTTCTATGTTTATCTTAATTTTTATCACTAGTATTTACAAAAATGTCTTCAAAATTATCAAACAGGTTTATTTTACAAATTATATTAATTATATAAAATTACATAAAATTATTATATATTATTATTATATATTGTATATGATAAATATGAAAAGTAAATATAATCATATGAATATATTGTATATATTACACATATGATAAATATAATAAATGTTACCAAGTCCAAAAATTTATTTTTTGTTTATCAAGATTTTGATGAAAAATATGGATTTTTTTACATTATGAAAAATTAAAACAGTGGATTTCATACCTATGATTACTTAAAGAATATATGATATTTATTTATGTATATATTATTGTATTTATCATATATATTATGTGAAACATATTTATACATATTATATTTATTATATATTTGATATATAATATATTCATTTATGTATATATATTTATTATAAATTAAACATACATTAGGTTATATATTTACTTATTTTATTTATTATACACATAATATATATTAATTCATATGTATGTTTATATATAAATAGTTATTATAAAATAATATTCTATATAAAATATTTAGAATATATTTATTTTACATATTATATATGATAAATTTAATATATTTATAATAATTTTAATGTGTATTTATTTATATATGTGTATTTATTTATTATATATGATATTCATAATATATTTACTTGTTTTTATTTATTATGTTTATTACATGTAATACTTATATAATATATTTATTTTTATGTATGTATTTATTCCTGATATTTATCATAAATGTAATATATATAATCCATTTACTTACTTGTATTTATTTATTATTTTATTATTTTATTATAATTTACTATTGCAATATTTTATTATAATATTATAATGATAATGTAAATAAAATGATAATTTTACAAGGTCGATCCTAGGCTGGTAGAGAACACTGATGGTGGACTAGACATCTTGGGGTACAGAGGAAGTTGAACAAAGCCACAAAATATGGGGGTGTGGAACCAACCCTCTCCATGGGTACTAGTCCCAACACTGGCTTCTCACCTAGCAGCAGGAGGCTCTGCACTGGATCAAGGGCAATGGGTGGGCTACTCTGTGTGTCCCTGAGGCCTTCAGTTTCCCTGGCCTGAACCCAGAGTGCAGTGGGAGATGAAAAGAAGGCCCCCAACAAAACCTTGTTCTACTTATCAGGGTACTCAGGTTGGTATCTCAGGTACCCCTCAATATGAGTTCTGGTGGATGCTGTCCCACAAAGTCATCCAGTCATCTGTCCAACTCAGAGGCACAGAGGGGCTGGCCACCAACTTCCACAATCAAACCTGCAAGCCACATAGCATCCTGAACTGAGGACAATGATATATCAAAAGAAGAAATGAATATTTCATCCCAACATGCCCCCTTGACAACCAGGCCCTGGCCTCAACCCTTAATTCTAAGCACCTACTAAGTAAACATCTCTAGGCAACTGACCAGGAAACCAGGCAACCATTTTGTGTTAATTCCAGCTCCCTCACAATCTCTCTCCTCTCTTTAACCCTCCATCCCACCTCCACCACACCCCAGCCATTCACCAACTACCATGCAGCACTCAGGGAATTCTTTGTTTTCCTTTTTTTTCTCCAAAGTCCCCCAGTCACTCTCACCATGGATCCTTCCTTTTGTATCCTAGCACACAACCACGTACCTACCTGTGCAGGGACTAGGCACACATGCAACTCAGTGCTCTCTGAAAGGATTCAAGTGGACTCAAGATGACAGGCAACTAGGCACAAAGCACAATGAGCATGTCTCACTTGTCTCACCAGGATCCCTGCAGCACAACTCCTCACCAACTCCTCCTAGACCAATTCACACCAAGGTCTTCTGAGGGTGCACATTGGAAATACTCAAGGTGTCATCAAACTTTCTCTTCAAGTGTTCACTACCACAGCATTATAGAAACTGGCTATCTATCTATCTATCTATCTATCTATCTATCTATCTATCTATCTATCATCTATCTATCTTTTTTCTGCCTACCTATCTAACTACATATACCTATTTACCTACCTACCTACTTAAATACCTACTATCTTCTATCTATCTATCATCTATCTATCTATCTATCTATCTATCTTTTTCTACCTACCTACCTATCTACATATATACTTACTTAACTACCTACCTAACTACTTAAATACCTAGTATCTTTTTATCTATCTATCTATCTATCTATCTACCTATCTATTATCTATCTATCTATCTATCTATCTATCTATCTATCTATCTATTTATCTATCTTTTTCCTACCTACCTATCTACTTACACACCTCCTGTCTTTCTATGTATGTATGTATGTATGTATGTATGTATGTATGTATCTATCTATCTATCTATCTATCTATCTATCTATCTATCTATCTAACTGGCAATCTATCTATCATTTATCTTTTTCTACCTACCTACCTAACTAACTACATATCTACCTAACTACCAACCTTCCTACCTACTTACACACCTCCTATCTTTCTATCTATCTATCTATCTATCTATCTATCTATCTATCTATCTATCTATCTTTTTTCTACCTACCTACCTACCTCCTTCTATCTCCTTTTGGCTTACCAATATATATACTTCCAGGTACATTTTCTAGGGCAGAAGCACCTGTTTGTTTACCAGATAGTGAATGGCATGGTCATTTATGAAATGCTTTTCACTATCCACCAGCAAGCCTTCCTTTCATGAGCACTGAGAGTCTCCAGAGGTCCACTCCTGCACTGTCGAGAGCATAAGTCACAGCTGGTGTAAGTAGACCCATCTAACAACCACCAGGAGAGAAGTCTGACATTGCTTTCCACTTCTCCTTGCTTACCAAGCTTCCTGAAGGCATCTTCTCTGATACAACCAAGACAGCTCTTTCTATACAGGCAGGCCTGCTCTGAGTTCTCAGAGGTGCAAGGCCCACCACCCCAAACAAGGAAGAGTCCTTCCACCCTCTATATTATTGATTGCTAAACAATTGTCTCATTCTTTTACCATGACAGAAAGGTACCATCAGGAATAATTTCCGTGTTGTCCACATTAAGTTTTTCTACACCTCGTGCCAACCTGTGCTATAGCCTGGTCACACATACCACCTTAAGGGTTTGCACTAAATTGAACCTAACCTTCACAGATCAAACAGTGCTCAACACCATAAGAAATGATAAATAAATAAATGTATAAATGAATAACTCTGAATATTGATTCAGCCTTCGCCATCAATGATCAATATCTGTGATCAATACTCTTTATCTAGAGGTTAAGGTTGACTCTATTCATTATTATTCCTACTATTATTTATTTTTTATGCTGTTTTTTGACTGGAATGATGATTTTTCTTGATCATGGTAATGTTTTGTGAGTCACTGAGGTATGACATCATGGGTATGACATCATCTGTGTGACATCATGGGTGTGACATCATGAGTGTTACATTATGGGTATGATATTGTGTGTATGACATCATGAGTGTGACATCATGAATGTGTCATCAAGTGTATGATACCATGATTACTACATGGGTATGATATATGTAGAAGTCATGGGTATGACTTTATGGGTATGAAATCATAGGTGTTATTTCATGAGTGTGACATCACAAGTGTGACATCATGAGTGTGACATCAAAAGTGTGACATTGCAAGTGTGACTTTAAGGGTATGACATCATGAGTTTTACATCATGGGTATGATGGGTTTGACATGGGTATGACATCACTGTTCTGAAATCATGGATATGATATCATGGCTATGACATCATGGGTATGATATCATTGGCATAACATCATGGGTATGAAATTATGGGTATGACATCATGAGAGTGAAATTACAGGTATATCATCATGGTATGACATCATGGGTATGATGTGGGTATAACCTCACAGATGTGACATCATGGGTGTGGCACAAAGGTATGACATCATGGGGTGATTCTGGAAAGGCGGTTGTCTTCTACAATTGAAATAGGAAGAAAAGATATACACCCTTATAGCAGGTGAGCAGTTAGTGAGTAATGGCACCAATATTATATATTATAGATATGAATATATACCTGTTAATATCACAGTATATATGATATAACATCTATAATTTATAATATATAATGTAATATATAATATAATGTATATTAATATTATAATATAGAATACCAATATAATACTAATATGTAATATCTTAATTAATATAATATATCAATATAATAATATAGTATACAAATATAATATTCACAATTAATATCTTAATAAATAAAATACAACATATTAATATAATTATTTTATATTGTATTTTATATAACATGTTATAAATAATATAAATATATAATATAGTATAATATTTATATGACACAATGTATCATATAATATATTAATAGAATATTAATATATAATATATTAATTAATACATTATAATATATTTATAGAATTGTATAATGTAGAATAATACATGTAATATAATATCTGTGATACTGTATAATACATTATATATGTTTTATGTTATATATATATATATTAGATAGATAGATAGATAGATAGATAGATAGATAGACAGACAGACAGATAGATAGATAAATAGATCCAAATTCCTTTCAAATGTCCCCACCATATCAGGGGATATTTTATCTGACATTGTAAGTGTTTATGGCACCCATTTTGTTCAATGAGTGTGGCTCATGCCTGAGTACACCAGGATACACAGTTCCACATGAGGTTTATTTAGGATATAGGGCAAAAGTGACCACGAGATGAGGAACACAGAGACATCAGGGGTTCTGCCAATTTATACAGAATATACTATATATATTAAATATAATATGTATACATATATGTTAAATATGCTGTATACATTAAAAACACTGTATACGTTAAATGCACAGTATAAAATAAATATGCCGTATATACTAAATACACTGTATATGTTAACTATGCTCTACACATCAAATGCACTATATAAATTTATATATACTATATACATTAAATTTACTGTATTCATTAAATTTTACTGTACACATGCAATATACTGTAGACATTAAATATAATGTATACATTAAATATATTGTACATATTGAATATAACTTATATATTAAATAAAATATATAAATTAAATATATCATATAAATTAAATATGCCATATGAATTAAATATACCAGAAGAGAACAGCATGCAAAGAGAGAGAAAGTCTGACCCAAAGGAAGAGCTGGTTTGTTTTTATTTGTTTTGGGACTGGGTGGGTTAGCTCAGGTTCCTATATTATATAACATATGTATTATATGCTTCATATAATATTATATTATATATTTCATAATATATATATAATTTATTACAGAAATTTTTATATTCTACATTTAATCATATGTGTTCTATACTACAGAAAATTTTATATTATGTTTTATATATAAATTATGTATTTCACATATAAATATATGTATGTATTATATAATATATATAATATACTACATATATTATTACATTATATTTCACATATTATTTTATATATATACATATATAAAATTAAAAATAATATATATGTACGTATATTACATAGATTATTATATATATATGGTATAAATCTTATATATTACATAAAATACTATATGTAATATATGAAATATTATATAATACTTATATTATTATATTTTAAATTATATATTATTTTAAGTATATACATATACATAAAATGAATCTTTGTTTATACATGTATTTATGTATGTCTTTTTATTATATATATTTTATTAAACTTAAAATACAGCATGTCTGGTTGTAATTACAATATAAAAAAACTCAGTAACACTAAGTGTGATCTATATATAAGTGGCAGCTGCCTTTGATTCAGATCATCCATTCAATAGACCACATACATCACCCTATGCTGGCAGGTGTGAGTACTGTGTATATATCATATCATCACACCATAGAACATATCAGAATGCATGTGAAGTTTCACAGCACATTTTAAAGTCTGCTGAATTTTAACATCTAATATATATATGTATAAAAAATTATATACACATACATGTAGTCACAGTGACTCAAACTAATAATTATATATTAAATTATATCTTTTATACATATTTTTATATACATATATTAAGTATATAATAAATATATATACTATATTTATATATAATGTATATTAATATATTACAGAATATGTGATATATACATATATAATATGTATATAATGCATTATATATAAAATGAAGGTATATATATTATTATATATTATATATCACATATATATCATATATCACACATCACATATCACAGGTCACATATCACATATCGCATATCATATATCATATATTAATTATTATATATTATATATTAATTGTATATTAATTATATATTATATATGTAGACATAGATGTTTTACATATTATATAAATATATTTTATGTGTATACATGATATAACATATATCATATAGTATAATATACAATATATAATGCATTATATATTTCATATATTTTATATTTTATTTTACATATAGTATATCATATTATATATTATATATATTTAAGATACATACATTATTGTTTTCTTCAATCATCTTGATTATACTAAAAATTTTTTTCCATTTAACTCTTCAATTTTACTAGGGATTTTTATAGAAATCTTTTTAATTTTTCATAAATTTTTCTACATTTGAGGTCATCTTAATCAAAATTTTTTTCAATAATAATTTTTAGTTTTTCAAAAAATTTTTTTATATTTATTTTAATTTTATTACTAATTTTTTCAACATTGTCTTAAATTTTATTAAACAATTTTTCAGTTCAAACATTCAAATTTTAAACTAATTTTTGTTAAATCATCTTCAAATTCTCACTAATTTATCCATTTCAATTTTCAATTGTTTTAGGGATTTTACTTCAGTTTCAATATTTTCACACTCTTTTTCTGTATTTTATTTCAATAAAAAACTTTTCCACAAATATTTTACACATTTTTATCAAATTTTTCTATATTCCTCTAGATATTTATCACTAACTTTTTCAACAGTTTCTAGAGATTTATCAAATATTATTTTAATTCAAATGTTCAGTTTTACTGAAATATTCCTAAATTATCATATATTTTCATCAAGTTTTTTCATGTCAATCTTGAATTCTTTTAGGGATTTTTCTACAAACAGTTTCAATGTTTTCATACCCTTTTTCTATATTTACATTCATTTTAACCAAATTTTTTCCTCAAATGTTCTAAATTTTTCAACATTTTTTCTCTATTTATATTCATGTTATTAATAATTTTAAAAATAATGCCTTCAATTTTATAAAAAGTTTTCCATGCTAATATTGACCTTTTCCCTATTTTTTCCTAAACTGTCTTCACTTCTATAATGAATTTTCTATGTCAATCAATTGTGAATTTTTTAGAGATTTCTCTACAAACAGATTCACTATTTTCATACTTTTTTCTTCATTTTATATTTCACTTCATACTTCTCTTCATTTTAACCAAAATTTTTTCACATTTTTTATATTATTTCCACAATTTTTTGACATTTATCTTAACTTTTATCACTAATAATTAAACAATGTCTTCAATTATGTTGAATATTTTTATGCTCGTATTTAATTTTTCCTAAATTTTTTAAAATCACCATCAATTTTAAAATAAATTTTCTCGGTCAATCAATATTAAAATTTTTAGGGATTTTTCTATAAACTTTTAATATTTGAATAATTTTTAACTATCTTTGTGTTTATTGTAACAAAATCTTTCCACAAACATTTCATATTTTTTCAACAATGTTTTCCTATATTTATCTTAATTGTAACCTCTAATTTTTAAAACAATATCCTTAATTTTATCAAACATTTTTCAAGGCAAATATTCAGTTTTTCCCAAGTTTAACTTAAATCATCATCAATTTTCTAAAGAATTTTTCCATGTCAATCTTAAAGTTTTGCTATTTCTCTACAGTTTCAGTATTTTCATACTTTTTTCTAAATTTGTCTTCATTTTTAACAAAATTTTTCCACAAATGATTTATATTTTTCCATATTTTTTGATATTTATCTTAATTTTATCACTAATAATGTAACAATAACTTTAGTTATGTCAAATATTTTGATGCTAATATTTCAATTTTTCCTAATTTTTCTTCAATCCCCTTCAGTTTTATAATGAATATTCCCTGTCAATCAATCTTGAATTTTGTAGGGATTTTTCTACAAACTGTTTCAATATTTGAATAATTTTTAACTACCTTTGTGTTCATTGTAACCAAATCTTTCCACAAATGTTTTATATTTTTTCAACAATTTTCTATGTTTATCTTAATTTTTATCACTAATTTTTAAAACAGTGTTTCCGTTTTATCAAGTACTTTTATGCAAATATTAAATTTCTTCTTGAATTATTTTTCTCATCTTCAATATCTAATGAGTTTTCTATTTCTATCTTGAATTTTTAAAAGGATTTTTCTAAAAAAAATGTTTCAATATTTGATCATATTTTTTCTATTTGTCCAAAATTTACCAGAAATGTTGTAGGTATTTTCCAAATTTTTTTCTATATTCATCTTAATTTTTATCAGTAATTTTTAAAAGAATGTCTTAAATTTTATCAAATATTTTTCCATGCAAATGTTCAATTTCTTCTGAAAAATTTTAAAATCATCTTCAATTTTCTAATGTATTTTCTATGTCAATCTTGAAACATAAGGGCTTTATCTACAGTTTCAATAATGTCATACTTTTTTCTATATTTGTCTTTATTTTAACCAAAAATTTTCCACAAATATTTTGTATTTCGTCAACAAATTTTTCAATATTTATCTCAGTTTTTATCACTAAATTTAAAAACAATGTCTCAATTTTATCAAACATTTTTCCATGCAAGCATTCAATTTCTTCTCAATTTTTCTTAAATCAAACTCAGTTTTCTTGTGAATTGTTCCATGTCTATCTTTAATTTTTTAAATGATGTTTCTACAAAAATTCAATATTTTCATACTTTTTTCTACATATGTCTCATTTACCTGAAAGTTTTCCATAAATGTTTTTTATCTTTTCAACAATTTTCTATATTCGTCTTAATTTTTATCACTAATTTAAAAACAATGTTTTCAATTATATCAAATATTTGTCCATGCAAATATTCAGTTTTTTGAAATTTTTTTTAAATTGTATTCAATTTTTCATGATTTTTTCATGTTGTTCATGAATTATTTTAGAAAATTTTCATACTTTTTTCTATATTTGTCTTCAGTTTACTAAAAGTTTTCAATAAATGTTTTGTATTTTTCAACATTTTTTCTATATTCATCCTAATATTTATCACTAATATTTAGAAGAATGTCTTGAACTTCTTAAACTATTTTGTCCGTTCAAATATTCAATTTTTTCTGAAATTCTGCTTAGATTATCTTTAAATTCATAACACATTTTCCCACGTCAAACATGAATTCATTTATAGAGATTTTTGTATGACAATATTAATATTTTCATACTTTTTTTTTATGTTGGTCTTCACTTTAACCAAATTTTTTCCAAAAATATTTTATAATATTTCAAGTTTTTCTATATTTATCTTAATTTTTCCATTAATTTTTAAACAATGTCTTTAGTTTTACCAAATATTTTTAATGAAAATATTGAATTTCTCTTGAAATTTTTGTTCTACAACATTCTAATGCATTTTTCCATGTCTATATTGCATTTTTAACGAATTATTCTTCAAATAGTTTCAATACTTTCATACTTATTTTTCTGTATTTGTCTTCATTTGAAACAAATTTTTTCACGAATGTATATTTTTCAAAATTTTTTATATATTTATCTTAATTTTTATAACATATTAAAAACAATGTCTTCAATTTTATCAAATTTTCTCCATGCAAATATTTTATTTATTTTTATATTTTTCTTAAATCATCTTGAATTTTCTAATACATATTTTCATGTCAATGAATCTTGAATTTTTGAAAAGATTTTTCTACAGTTTCAATATTTTCATATATATTATCTACATTTATCTTCCTCTTAACCAAAATTTATTCACAAATGTTTTGCATTTTTTCAACAAT
Source organism: Arvicanthis niloticus (assembly GCF_011762505.2). Lineage (NCBI taxonomy): Eukaryota > Metazoa > Chordata > Mammalia > Rodentia > Muridae > Arvicanthis > Arvicanthis niloticus. The sequence continues at coordinate 978,751 of NW_023045023.1, forward strand.
TGTTTCTATATTTATATTAATGTTTATCACTAATTTTTATCTTCAAATTTTAAAATATTTTTCCTTGCAAAAATCTAATTTCTTCTGTAATATATTTATTTTAAATCATCTTCAATTTTGCAATGTATTTAACCATGTCAATCTTTAATTTTTTAGGTATTTTCCTACAAACAGTTTTAATATTTGCATACTTTTTTCTATATCTGTCTTCATATAAACCAAAATTTTCTACAAATATTTTATGTTTTTTAACAACTTTTTATATTTATCTTAATTTTTATCACTAATTTTTAATACAAAACCTTTAATTTTATCAAAATTTATTTCCATGCAAATATTCAATTTTTCTTAAATCATCTTCAGTTATTTAATGAATTTTTCCATGTAAATCTTAATATTTTGTAGGGTTTTTTCACATTCATTGATAATAGACTTTTTCCTCATATAATACATAATGATTATACTTTTATAAATTATATATTATATATTTATTATATATTATATATTTATTATATATTATATATTATATATATTATATATTATATATTATATATTTATTATATATTATATATTATATATTATATATTATATATTATATATTATATATTATATATTATATATTATATATTATATATTATATACTATATACTATATACTATATACTATATACTATATATCATATATTATATATTATATATTATATATTATATATTATATATTATATATTATATATTATATATTATATATTATATATTATATATTATATATTGTATATTATATATTATATATTATATATTATATATTATATATTATTATATATTCATTATATATTATATATTATATATTATATATTATATATTATATTATATATTATATATTATACATTATATATTATACATTATATATTATATATTATATATTATATATTATATATTATATATTATATTATATATTATATATTATATATTATATATTATATATTATATATTATATATTATATATTATATATTATATATTATATATTATATATTATATATTATATATTATATATTATATATTATATATTATATATTATATATTATATATTATATATTATATATTATATATTATATATTATATATTATATATTATATATTATATATTATATATTATATATTATATATTATATATTATATATTATATATTATATATTATATATTATATATTATATATTAATTATTATATATTAATTATTATATATTATATATTATATATTATATATTATATATTATATATTCATTATATATTATATATTATATTATTATATATTATTATATATTATATATTATATATTATTATATACTATTATACATTATATATTATATAGTATATAGTATATAGTATATAGTATATAGTATATAGTATATAGTATATAGTATATAGTATATAGTATATAGTATATAGTATATTCTGAAGAAATAATATTTCACATGTATATACATATGTGAAACAACATATATGCTTGTCTGTTTGGCTTAGGTGAGTATCATCCTCTATCAATTCTTTTGATATCTAATCAATAAAACGTGACATACACGAATAGTGCTTCTTCCAAGCACACATTGGAATACAAACGTGATATGAAATAGTCTATCATTGGAATACACACATTATATAAAGTAGTTTATAATCAGAATATTTGTTACTTCTTTCTCTTTCACCCAAATTTAGTATGTTAATTACCAAACGTGGTTTTAAATAATAGTTAATTAATTTCAAATAATCTTAAATAATATCAACTAACTTTAATTGTAAACAATTTTAAATAACTTTAAATAATTATAAATGAGAATATGAAATAATTCTCATTATTTTTAAATAATTTTCATTTAGGACATTAATTTCAAAATGCATTTTATGTATAAGATTTAAATAAGTTTAAAATAAATGTAATAATATTCAATAGCATTTAAATAATTCTGAATATTTTTCATTTAGGACATTAATGTCTAAATGTATTATTTGTATAATATTTAAATCATTTTAACAAAAATTTTAAAAATTATTAAATAATTTTAAACTAATTTTAATATTTTTAAACTATTTTAAATAATTTTAATTTAGGAAATCAATTTCCAAATGAATTTTTAAATAATTTTTAAATAATTTTAAGTATTTTAAATAATTAACATATACAATAATAATTTTCAAATGTGTATTAAATTTTTCAATAATTTTTAATAATTTTATATAATTTTAAATAATTTTAATTTTTTTGTTTGTATTTTGGGGTTTTTTTTTGTTTTTTGTTTTGTTATTTTTGTGTTTTTTTCCTCTCAAACACTTCATTTATCAGTATTTATATATACATACATACTTATACATGTATACATACATACATACATATATGAAAAATAATTAAATAAGATATATTTGAGCAGTATTGGGGGTTGGGAAGAGTGGGAGGAAGGAGAGAAAGAAAAAATCATGTAAATACAGTGCTCATATATGAAATTCTCAAAAAGGAATCCATTTTTAAAAAATGTTCAACAGATTAACTTGCATTTTACAATATGAAAATAAATATGACGTATAATTATGTTGAAGGACATGTTGTGGTGAGACAGCCACTAGGCAAGAATTGCCACTTTCCTTCTACAGACAAATTACTGTCCAGAAAAGGACACACTTGCAGAATAGTTGACTGATTATATATGCCTAGACAGAGTAATCAGCCTTTAATAATTCTGCAGCACTAAGGTCTGTCAGATGATCCTGGGCCAGAAGGCAGAAGAACAGATGCTCCAACGTTTTGAAGTAGAGCGAGTGTCCAGGTGTTCTACAAATTTTCTACAAATATTTTGTATTTTTCAACAGTATTTTCTATATTTATCTTCATTTTTCACTACTTTTTAAAACAATGTCTTGAATTTCATCCAACATTTTTCATGCAAATATTCAATTTCTTCTTAAATTTTACTTAAGTCATCTTAAATTTTGTATTGAATTTTCCATGGCAATCTTGAATTTCTTTCAGAGATTTTTCTACAAACAGTTTCAGTGTTTTCATGTTTTTTTTCTATATTTGTCTGCATTTTAACGAAAATTATTCCACAAATGTTTTATATGTTTTCAATGATTTTCTCTATATTCATCTTAATTTTTATTACTAATTGTCAATCTTCCATTTTTTTTTCAGGGATTTTTTTCAACGAAAAATAAGAATATTTTCATACTTTCTTATATTTGTGCTAAATTTAACCAAAATTTTACCACAAAAATATTTTATATTTTTCAACAATTTTTTCTATATTTGTGTTAATATTTATCACTAATTTTCGATGTCTTCAATTTTATTAAAGATTTTTATGCAAATATTAAATTTCTTCTGAAATTATTCTTAAAATCATACTCAATTTTCTAATATATTTTTCCATGACAATCTTGAATTTTTTAGGTATTTTTCAACAAACAGTTTCAACTTTTTAATACATTTTCTTGTTATAGTCATCATTTTAATCAAATGCTTTTCATATATTTTTTTGTTGTTTCATCAATTTTCACTATTTATTTTAATTTTCATCACTACTTTTTTGACAATCTCTTAAATTTTATCAAATATATTTACATGCAAATATTCTATTTTTTGCTAAAATTGGCCTAGCATCTCCAATTTTCTAATGAATTTTTCATGTTAATCTTGAATTTTTAATAAGAAGTTTTGTATAGTTTCAAGATTTTTACACTTTTTTCTGTATTTGTCTTCTATTTTACCCAAATATTTTCAACATATATTTTACAAGTTTTCTTTGGTTATTTTTCTATAGTTATCTTAATTTTTATAACTAAGTTTTAAAGTAATGTCTTCAATTTTATCAAATATTTTTTCATGCAAATATTGAATTATTTCTGAAAATTTGCTTAAATCATCTTTTATTTTCTAATATTTTTCCATGTCAATCTTGAATTTATTATTTAATGATTTTTTGACAGTTTCAATATTTTCACACATATCTCTGTATTTATCTTCATTTTAACTAAAAATTTCAAGAAATATTTAATATTTTTTCAATAATGTTTTCTCTTTTCATGTTAATTTATATCACAATTTTCAAAAACTTTATCACAATTTTTCCATGCAAATATTCAATTTGTCCTGAAGTTTTTTTAAATCATCTTCAATTTTCTTATGTTATTTTCCATGACAATCTTAATTTTTTTTAGTGTTTTTCAACACACTGTTATATTATTTTATACTTTCTTAAATATTTGTCTTCATTTAATGAAACAATACCTAAAAATGTTTAATAAACATTAAAATCTTCTGAAATTTTTCTTAAATTGTCTTCAATTTTCTGATGAGTTTTTCCATGACAATCTTAAATTGTTTAGAGATTTTTCTACAGTTTCAGTATTTTCATATTTATTTCTATATTTGTCATCATTTAAATCAAAATGATTCCAAAAATGTTTTATAGTTTTCAACAACTTTTTCTATGTTTATCTTCAATATTTCAATGATTTTATCTATCTCCGTCTCGAAATTTTTATGTATTTTTCTACAATTTCAATATTTTCATATTTTTTCTATATTTGTCTTTATTGTAACCAAAACTTTTCCACAAATGTTTCATATGTTTTCAACAATTGTTTCTTATTTACCTTAATTTTTATCACTAATATTTAAAACATATCTTCAATTTTATCAAACATTTTCCATGCAAATATTCAATTTCTTCTGAAATTTTTCTTAAATTATCTTTAATTTTTAATGAATTTTCCATGATAATTTTGAAATTTTTTAGCAATTTTTCTAGTTTTAAGATTTTTATTCTTTTTCATATATTTGTCTTCATTTTAATCAAGAATTTTTAAAAACTTTCTATTCATCATGTATTCAAATTTTCACTTTAATTTTAACTATTCTTTTATTGAAATTCATAATACATTGACATTTTCAATATAATTTAACTAGCCCTATATTGAAATGTACCATTTAATATTAACTAGTCCTATATTGAAATGTACCATTTAATGTTAATTAGTCATATACAGAAATTTACAATTTAATGTTATATATTTCTATACATATTTTAAATTTAATATTAACTAGTGCTATATTAAAATTTTCTATTTATTATTAACTAGTACTATATTACAGTTTACAATTTAATGTTAACTAGATCGCTATGAATTTTACAATTTAAGGTTAACAGTACACAGAAATTTACAATTAAATATTAAGTAGTACTATATCAAAATTTCAAATATAATATTAACTAGTACTAAGGTATAATTTATAATATTTGACATTTCCAAATTAATATTAACCAGTCTTATATTGAATGTTACATTTAATATTAACTAGTTTAATATTGAAATTTACAATTTGTTGTGGTAAATCTCTTGCCCATAGGGAGTCCATAGAATAAAGACACAAGTCAGTGAATATCAAATGAACGCTGCATGCCTAGATTGGGCAGATTCACCATTAAACTACACTATTCCCGGCTAAGAGAGCTCTTAACAACTTGCGGTTTCCTAGGTCAGGGTCTCCTTCGTCTTCTCCCCTTCCACCAACTGCCAACTCCTCTGCTTCCACCAACTGCCAACTCCCTCAACTCCAACGGCTCTCTTGGTCTTATCCTCTTTCCCTGCCTCTGGCTCCTCCCACTCCTCTTCCACTGCCCAATCACTGGCTGTAGCCTTTATTTAACAAATTTGATTGGACAGAAGGTTTACAAGATTCACTCCTCCTTCACAGCCCCTCCCAGGAGTGGAATTACCATGACAACAAGAGGCTAGGGCTAACCACCACAACAATTTAATTTTAACTAGGCATATGTTGAAACTTAAAGTTTAATTTTAACTAGTCCTATATTTACATTTAAAATTTAATATTAATTAGTCCTTTTTTAAAAATATAATATAATTAAAATGTAATTTAATGATAACTAGGCAAATATAGAAATTTCCAATTTAATATTAACTAGTCCTCTACTGAAAGTAAAATTTAATTTTATCTAGTTCTATATAGAAATGTACAATTTAATTATAACTAGTACTGTTTTAAAATTTGCAATTTAATATTATTAAATTTTATATTGAAATTTAAAATTTAAATTTAACTAGTCCTATATTAAAAGTTCACAAATCTATAAAACTTCCAATTTAATATTAACTAGTTTTTCATTGAAATTTAGACTTTAATTTTATAGTCCGATATTGAAATTTACAATTTAATTTTAACTAGTCCCATATTGAAACTTACAATGAAATTTTAACTAGTCCTATATTGAAATTGCCATTTAATTTTATCTAGTCCTATATTAAAATGTACAATTTAATTTTAACTTGTACTATACTGAAATTTAAAAACTAATATTGTCTAGGTTACATTGAAATTTACAATTTATTTTTAACTAGTCTTTTATTGAAATTTACAATTTAATATTAACTAGTCATATAAAAAAAATTCCAATTTAAGTTGAACTAATCCTACATTGAAATAGCAAATTAAATATTAACAACTCCTATGTTGATATTTCAAGTTTTATATTACTTAGTCCTATATTATAATTTACAATTTAATATTTGCTACTTTTACATTGAAATTTACAATTCAATATTTACAAGTCCTACATTGAAATTTGAAATTTTATATTAACTAGTCCTATATTGAAACTTACAGTTTAACTAGTTCTATATTGAAATCCACAATACTTTGTAATTTCCAATTTAATATTATCTTGTCCTATATCGAAATTTGCAACTAAATATTAAAATATTTATAAAATAGTTTTATATTGAAATTAACAATTTAATTTTAACTAATCCTATATTCAAATTCATAATATTTTGAAATTTCCAATTTAATATAAAATAGTCTTATATTGAAATTAAAAATTTAATGTTAACTAGTTATATAGAGAAATTTCCAATTTAATATTTACCAGCCCTATACTGAAATTTCCAATTTAATATTATTTAGTAATATATTAAAATTTACAATTATTTGATATTTTCTATTTAATATTAACTAGTTTTATACTAAAATTACAAATATAATGTGATCTAGTCTTATTCAGAAGTTTTCAACTTAATATTAACTAGGCTTATATTGAAGTTATAAATTTAATGTTAACTAATCATATATAGTAATTTCCAATTTCATATTAAGCAGTCATGAATTGAAGTTTACAATTTACTATTAATTAACACTATATTAAAATTTCTTATTTAATTTTAACTAGCCCTATATTGAAATTTAAATTTTAATATAAACTAGTTCTACTTTGAATTTTACAATTAAATTTTAGTTAGTCCTATATTGAAATTTTCAATTATATACTAACTAGTGCTATATTGAAATTTGAATTTAATATTAACAAGTTCCTTGTTAAAATTTACAATTTAATGTTCACTAGTCATATAGAGAAATTTCAAATTTAATATTAAATAGTTGTATAATGAAATTTAATATCAACTAGTCCTATATAGAAATTTTCAAAACTTCGCCATTTACAATTTACTATTACCAAGTTCTATATTGAAATTTACAAGTTAGTGTTGCCTAGTCACAATAGAAGTTTCTAATTTAATATTAATTAATCCTATATTAAAATTTAAAGTTTAATGTTAACTAGTTGTATATAGATATTTCCAATTTAATATTAATTAACCTTATATTGAAATTTGCAATTTAATTTTAACAAGTCCTATACTGAAACTAACAATTTAAATTTAACTAGTTCTATATTGAAATTTACAATTTATTTGCATAATTTATTCATTTTTTGATATTTATTTATTTACAGTACAGATGTCATCATCATTCCCCATATCCCCTCCCTAGAGCCCACAATCCCATCCCCCTCTTTCTTTATGCTTTTATACCATTTTGATTACATACGTGTAATAAAGTCAGTTCTAGGTTGAGGGTCTAAGAAAATATAGAAAACATTTGATTAAAATAATTACAAATACAAAAAATGTATAAACTACTTGAAACACTTTATAAAAACAATTTTAAAAATTGAAGATTGACAAAGAAAAACTTTACTGATATATTTATTACAATATTAAATTGGAAAAATGTTTTCTATATGTTTTTTATTTTTTCATCAAATTTTCACTAGCTATCTTAAGTTTTATCACTAGTTTTTCAACAATATCTTCAATATTATCAAATATTTTTCCATGCAAATATTTAGTTGTATTAGAAGTTTGCATTAAATCACATTTAATGTCATATCAAGTTTTTTAACCAATCTTTAATTTTTTAAAGAATTTTTTAATAAACTTCATCTTTTCATACTTTTTGTATTTATCATCATTTTAATCAAATTTCTTCCATGTAAGTTTTATATTTTTGTCAATTTTCACTATCTTAATTTTATCACTAGTTCTTTAAACAATGTCTTGAATTTTATCATTTTTCCATGCAATATTCAGTTTTATAAGAAATTTATTTTAAATCACATTCAATTTCATATCAATTTTTTTCTAATCAGTCATGTATTACTTAAAAATTTTCTAAAAAGTAATTTGACTTTTATGTACTTTTTATATTTCTCATGTTTTTCATTTAATTTTTCTATATTTTTGTATTTTTATCAGATTTTCAAGATTTATCTTAATTTTTATCAATAGGTTTTTCAACAATTTCTTCAATTTTATCAAACATTATTTCCATGCAAATATTTAATTTTATCAGAAGTTTTACTTATATCACATTTAAATTTATACTAAATTTATTCCTTGTCTATATTGTATTATTTTTAAAATTTTTAAAAAACAATTCAACATTTTCATACCTGTTTTTTGAATTTGTCATCATTTTAATCAAAATTTTCTATATGATTTATAATTATGCATCACATTTTCACTATTTTTTTTAACTTTTATCACCTGTTTTTTCAAAAATGTCTTTAATTTTATCAAACATTTTTGTATGCAAATATTCAATTTTATCAATAATTTTCCTTAAATCACATTCAGTTTTATAATAAGGATTTTCCTTGTCAATCTTCAAGTTTTTAAAAAAATTTTTTCATAGTTTTTTGGTATTTGTCTTTATTATAATTAAATTTCTCAATGTATGTTTGGTATTTTTCATCAACTTTTCACTGTTTATCTTAATTTTTTATCATTAGTTTTTTAAACAATGTCTTGAATTTTGTCAAACTTTTTTTACACAAATATTCAATAATATTAAAAAATTTTCTTAAATCACATTAACTTTCATAAGAAATTGTTTCTTTGTCAATTTTCAATTTTTTAAATGATTGAACATATTCAGTCATATTTGTCATTATGTCAACCAAACTTTTTCCATGTGTGTTTCATATTTTTGATCAAATTCAATTTATCATAATTTTTTATCAGTAATTTATTCAACAATATCTTCAATTTTATCAAATGTTTTTCCATGCAAATATTCAATTTTATCAAAAATTTTCTTTAAATCACATTCAAATACATATGAAATTTTTTCCTTGTCAATTTGTTTTTAGGAATTTTTTAAAAAGAGTTAAAAGAGTTAATTTTTCATCATTTTGTATCTGTCATCATTTGAATCAAAATAATTTTATGGTTTGTGTATTTCATCAAATTATCAATATTTATTTTAATTTTTATCACTAATTTTTTCAACAATGTCTTCATTATATCACACATTTTTTCATACTAATATTCAATTTTATCAGAAAATTTTATTAAATTACATTTAATTTTATGAGATTTTTTCCTTGTAAATCTTCAATTTTTAAAAAGTATTTTTTAAAAAACTGTTTCAATTATTTCATACAGTATTTCCTGTAGTTTTTATCATTTTAATCAATTTTTTTCATGTTTGATTTTAATTTTTAATAAATTTTCAATACTTAATTAATTTTAAATACTTTAGTTTTATTACTAATTTTATTGATATTGTCTTAAAATTTAACAAACACATTTTCAAACAAATATTTAATTTTTATCAGAAATTTTCTTTAAACCACTTTCAATTTCAAAGTGAATTTTTATTGTAAATCTTTAATTTATTTAGGCATTTTTAGAAAAATTTACCTCTTTAGAAATATTTTTTTGTATTTGCCATCATATTAACCAAAATTTTTATATGTGTGTTTACTACTTTTTCATCAAATTTCCAGTATTTTTATTTTCATCACTAGCTTTTCAACTTTATCAAACATATTTTGCATGCAAATATTCAATTTTATATGTTTTTTTCAAGAATCACATTCAATTTTATGTGAAATTTTTTCTTTACAATTTTATTTTTTAGAAATTTTTAAAACTGTTTTTGTTTGCCATTATTTTAAGCAAACATTTTCCATATAATTTTTTAAATCAAATTTTCACTATCTTAATTTTCATCACCCTTTTCTTCAATGTCTTTAATTTTATCAAACATTTCGTCCATGCAAATATATGAGAAATTTTATTTAAATCACATTCAATTTTTTAAGAAATATTTTTGTCAATATTCAAATTTTATGAATTTTTTTAAATTCAATTTTTAATACATTTTTAATTTGTCATCATTTGATTCAACTTTCTCAAACATCTTTCATATTTTACATTAAATTTTTTGTTTACCTTATTTTTTATTATTTTTCCATTAAAAAATTCAATTTTATCAGAAACTTTTTCTAACACATTCAATTTCATGAGACGTATTTTACACATCCCTTCAAGTTTTTATGGATTTTTTATAAACAATTTTATGTTTTCATACCTTTTTTCTGTATTTGTCATCATTTAAGCAGTATAATGTATCTGTCAGGTAAAATAATATTATCTCATATGCCACGGTATAGTGTATCACATAATATAACATTATTTTATATATAGCAGTATAATCTATGTGTCAGGGCAGAGTTTCTCACAATCTTTACTTACAGAATTTACATCATGTTATACCCATGATTCATACCCATGTGATACCCATGATGTAGTACACTTGATGTCACACCTGCATGTCACACACATCATGTTATACCTGTGATGTCACACCCATGATGTCACACCTGTGAAGTCAAACCCATGATGTCACACCTGTGGTGTCATACTCATGATTCATTACCATGACATACCCATGTCATACCCATGATGTCATACACTTGATGTCACACTCATTATATCACGCCCATGATGTCACAACTGTAATGAAACACCTGTGATGTCACACTTGTAATGTCATACTTGTAATTCATACCATGTCATACCCAAGTTATCATACATATGATGTCATACCCATGATGTCACACTCATGATGTCACAATTGTGATGTCATACACATGCTGTCACACCTATGTTGTCATACTCATGATATCACACACAAACTGTCCTACTTATGACTCATAACTATATCATACCAATGATGTCATATACTAGATGTAACATTCATGATGTCACACCTGTTATGTCACACCTAATATGTCATGCTCATGATATCACACCTATAATTCTTTACCATCTCATATCCATGTCATACACTTGATGTCACATCATGAAATCATACCCATGATGTCACACCCATGATGTCATACCCATGATTCATTACCATGACATACCCATGTCATACCCATGTTGTACAGTGGATGTCAGGCTCAAGATATCATGCCCATGTCACAACCATGATGTAATACCTATGATGTCATAGCTGTGAGGTCATACTTATAATTCATATGTATTTAATACCCATGATGTCATACACTTGATGTCATACCAGTGATGTCATACCTGTGATGTCAAATGTGTAATGTAAGTGATAATTTCACACACATGATGTCATACCCTTGATGTCACACTGATGATGTCCCAATCATGATGTCACATCCATGATGTCATACTCATGATGTGACACCTGTGATGTCACACTCATAATGTTACACCTGTGATTTCTCAAATGTGATGTCAAACCAAAGGTATCACACTCATGATTTATACACATTTAATTCCTGGGATATGATACCTGTGATGTCACTCTTGTGATGTCACACCTATGGTGTCATACCCATGACTCATTACCATGACATACCCATGTCATACCCGTGATGTTGTATACTTGATGTCACACTCATGATATTATGCCCATGATGCCACAACCGTGATGTCACAACCTGTGATATCTCACCTGTAATGTCATAGCTGTGATGTCATACTTATAATTCAAACCCATGTCATACCCATGTTATCATACATGTGATGTCATACCCATAATGTCACACTTGTGATGTCAACCCATGATGCCACACAGGTGATGTCATACACAGGATGTCACACCCAAGATTATTAACCATCTCATATCTATGTCATACACTTGATGTCACACTCGTTACACAACACATATTATGTCACAACCATGATGTCACACACTTTATGTTACACCCATAATTTTACACCCATGATGTCATACACTTGATGTCACTCTGTGATGTCAAACACATAATGTGACACCTGTGATGTCTCAACTGTGATATCAAACGTATGATATCACACCCATGAATTATACACTTTTCATATTCCTGATGTCAGAACTGATATCACACCCATGATGTCTCAACTGTGATGTCACATGATGTCACACCCATGATGTCACACCCGTGATGTCATAACTGTTACATCACACCCATGATGTCACACTTGTGATGTCATAACTGTTATATCACACCTGTGATGTTGCACACATGATGTCATATTTGTGATTTTATACTCATGATGTCATACCTTTGATGTTACACCTAAGAGGTCACTCGTGATTTCACACTCATGATGTCCTACAATTGATGTCACAATTATGGTGTCATACACTTGATATCACAATCATGTCACACCCACAATGTCACAACAGTGATGTCATACCCATGATCATACCCATCTCATACACATGTCATACCCACAATGGTATTCACTTGATGTCAAACTCAGGATGTCACACCTGTGATGTCACATATGATGTGAAACCCATGATGTCAGACAGTGATGTCACAACCATGATGTCACACTCGTCACAACTACGATATCTCATGAGTGATGTCACACCTATTGTGTCACAGCCATGATGTCACAGCCATGATGTCATACCCATGATTCATATCCTTCTGATACACATGTCATACCGGCAATGTCATTCACTTGATGTCAAACTCCAAATGTCACACCCATAATTTCACACCCCTGATGTCATATCTGTGATGTCATACTTATGCTTCAAAATCATGTCACACCAATGAGGTCATACCTGTGATGTCACACCTGTGATTTCATGCACATGATGTCTCTCATGATGTCACACTTGTGTTGTCACACCCATAATATCACACAAGTGATATCACAATCATGATTCCTACCGATGATGTCATACCTGTGAAATCACACCCATATCAGACCCATGATGTCATACCTGTAATGTCACACATGTATGGTCACACTCATAATTTCATACCATGTTGTCTAACATGTGATGTCATACAGTTATGTCATACCTGCCACCACACCCATGACATCATACCCTTGATGTCACACCCAGAAACTCACACTTGTGATGTCACACCTGTTATGTCAAGCTAGTGATGTCATACCTGTGATTTCACACCCATAATGTCACAACTGTGATGTCACACCCATGAAGTCACACTCTTGATTTCACACTTGTGATATCACACCCTTTATGTCCTAAAATTCATGTCACATTCATGATGACATAAGTTGATGTCACAATCATGATGTCATACCCACAATGTCACAAGAGTAATGTCACACCCTTGATGTCACACTCATGTTATACCTGAGATGTGTGATGTCACACCTATAATGTCACAGCCATGATGAGGGCACCCTCATTGTCATGATCCTATGATGCCACACCCATGATGCTACAACCCTGATGTCATAACTGTGATGTCATATTTATGATTTGTAAGGATGTCATACCTGTGATGTCATACATGTTACATCACACTCATAATATCACACCCATTTGATGTCATACCCATGATGTCACACCCATGATTTTTAACCGCCTCATATCCTTGTCATACAGGTGATGTTACATCATGAAATCATACCCATGATGTCACACTCATGATATCACACCCTTAATGTCATATTGATGATGTCACAATTCTGATGTCACACCATAATCTCACACTTGTGATGTCATACCTGTTATATCAAACTAGTGATGTCATACCTGTGATTTCACACCCATAATGTCACAATTGTGATGTCACACTCATGAGGTTATACCCATGATGTCCCACAAATAAAGTCATACTCATGTCATACCCATGATGTCACACCCATAATGTCACACCCATGATGTCATACCTATGATGTCACAACCAAAATGTCACACTTGTGATATCACACCCCTGATATCACACTCATGATGTCACTCTTGTTATGTCAAACCCCTGGTGTCATAACTGTGATATCATACTTATGATTTGTAACCATGTCATACCCATGATGTCATACATGTTATATGACACTCATAATGTCACACCCATGATTCTTAACCGTCCCATATCATTGTCATTCACTTGATGTCAAACATGTGAAGTCGAACCCATGATGTCACAAACGTGATGTCATACCCTTAATGTCAAACCCATGATGTCAAACCTCTGATGTCACACCTATGGTTTCACAGACGTGATATCACACTCATCATGTCAACCATGATGTCACATCCATGATGCCGCAACCATGAGGTCACACAAAAGATATCACACCCAGAATGTCACATTCATAATGTTACACCTATGAAGGCTCAAGTGTGATGTCAAACCTATGATATCACATGCATGATTTATATACATTTTATACAGATGATGTCATACTTATGATGTCCCTCCCATGATGTCATACTTGTGATGTCACACCTGTGATGTCATATCTATGATGTCACTCCCATGATATTCTACCTGTGATGTCACATGTGTAATGCCAAACCATAATATCACACCTGTGATGTCACACCCATGATATCCTACATTTGATATCTCAACCGTAATATCACACCTGTGCTGTCAAACCCATGATGTTATACTCATGATGTCATACCTTTATGTCATACCAGTGATATAACACCAGTGATTTCACACCTGTAATGTCACATTCATGTTGTCACACCCATGATGTCACACTCAGTGCTACATCTGTGATGTCTCAATTATGAATTCAAACCTATGGTATCATACCCATGATTTATACACATTTCATAACCATGACATCACACCTGTGATGTCACTCTCATGATGTCATACTTGTTATGTCACACATGTGATGTCATACCTGCAATGTCATATCCATGATGTCACACCCATGGTGTCATACATGTGATATCATTCCTATATCATACCTGTGAAGTTATTCCCGTAATGTCATACCTATGATTTCACACCTGTGATGTCATACCTCTGATGTCAAACGTCAAATTGTTACTATTTGTGAAATATTGTTATTAGAGAGATCTTGTTATTATAAGTGAGATATTGTTATTATTAGTGAGATATTTTAGTTATTATTACTGAATGATTATTATTAGTGAGATATTGTAGTTATAATTAGTAAGATATTATTATTAGTGAGATATTGTTTCCATTATTAGTGATACCAATGATGTCATATCTGTGATGTCACACATAATGTTCCACCTGTGATGTCTCATCTGTGATGTCAAACCTATAATATCACACCCATGATTTATATATATTTCATACACATGATGTCATACCTGTGATGTCCCTTCCATGATGTCATACCTGTGATGTGACTTGTGTAATATCACACTTATGATTTCACACCCATGATGTCATACCCTTGATGTCCTATGATATCCTTGATGTCACAGCCATGAAATCACATTCATGATGTCATATACATGATGTCACCCCCATGATGTCATACCTCTGATGTCAAACATGTAAGTCACACCCATGATGTCACACCCATAATGTCATACATTTGATATCACACTCATGATGTCACAACTGTGATGCCATATCTGTGATGTCACACCTCTGATATCACACCCATGATGTCACACCTGTGATATCACACACATGATGTCACATTTGTGCTGTCACATCTGTGATATCACAGCCATGATGTCATACCCATGATATCATACCTGTGATGTCACACCTGTATTGTCAAACCTATAATTTGACACCCATGATGTCATACACTTGATGTCACACACATGATGTCATACCTGTGTTACAACACACATGATAACATACCTGTGTTGTCACACCCATAATGTTACATGGGTAATGTCATACCCGTAATGTCACAACCATGATGTTACACTCATAATGTTACACCTGTGATGTCTCAAATGGGATGTCAAACCTATGATATAACACCCAACATTTATACTCATTTTATACCTGTTATGTTATACTTGTGATGTCACTCCCATGTCTGGCTTATTCTTAGCTCATTATTTCATTATTATCATTATGTTATTATTAATATAACTTATCAATTTTATTATTACTAATATTTAATTTTATTATTATTTTATTATTATTATTTCTATTATTATCGTCAGTCTCTAATTACTTGGACTGAATGCTCCACGGCTCTAATCCTGATGATTACATTTGAATGTCACGTACATGTTACCACGCCACAGCTTCCATCACAGTGATTACATGTGAACAACACGTATACCTGAACATGCCACGGCATCCATAACAGGTAATTACATTAGAATATTGTGTACATGTGAACAAGCCACTTTCATCACAGTTATTACATTAGAATATAATAAATGTAAATCACGTGTGACTTCACAGGTGTGACATCATGGGTGTGACATTATGGGTGTAATATCACAGGTATGACATCATGGGTGTGACATCATGGGTGTAACATCACGGGTATGACATCATGAGTGTGACATCACATGTGTGACATTACTGGTGTGACATGATGGGTGTGACATCAAAGGTGTAACCTCATGTGTTTGATGTCACAGGTATGACACCATGGGTATGACATTAAAGGTATGACATCATGGGTGTGACATCACAAATTGACATCACGAGTGTGCCATCACAGGTATGACATCGGGTGTGCCATCACAGGTATGACATCACAGGTATTATGTCACAGGAGTGATAGCAATGGTACAACATCATGGGTATGAAATGTGTATAAATCATGGCAGTGACATCAGGAGTGTGACGTCATGAGTTTGACATTATGGATGTGACATCACTGGTGTAACATCATGGGTGTAACATCACAGGTAAGACATCATGGGTGTGACATTAAGGGTGTGACATCATGAGTCTGACATGATGGGTATGACATCACAGGTGTGACATCATGGGTGTGTATGGGTGTGACATTACAGAAGTGACATCACAGGTATGACATCATGGGTATGAAATGTGAATAAATCATGGGTGTGACATCATAGGTTTGACATCACAGTTGAGACATCACAGGTGTAACATTATGAGTGTGAAATCTTGTATGTGACATCATGCGTGTGGCATCACCGGTGTAACATCATGGGTAAGACATCATGAGTGTGACATCATGTGTGTGAAATCACAGTTGTGACATCAGGAGTGTGACATCTTTGGTGTGACATTAAGGGTGTGACATCACTGTGTAACATCATGGGTAAGGTTTCATGTGTTTGACAAAACCGGTGTGATATCGTGAGTGTTACATCAAGTATATGACATCATTGGTATGATATGGTTATGAGTCATAAGTAGGATATTATTGGTGTGATATCATGTGTGTGACATCAAGTGTATGACATCACGGGTGTGACATCATGGGTGTGATATTATGGGTGTGACATAAAATGTAAGACTTCATGGGTATGACATGGGTATTTTATGGTAATGAATCATGGGTATGACACCACAGGTGTGACATAATGATTGTGATATCACTATGTAACATCATGATTGTGACATAAAGTGAAGGACATAATGGGAGTGACATCAAGTATATGACATCATGGGTATGACATGTGTATGACATCATGGGTATGACATGGGTAAGAATTATGGGTATAACATCATGAGTGTTACATCACAGGTATGATGTCACACGTATGATATCTTACCCATGGTGTCACACCTGTGATGATGCCACACCTGTACTGTCACAGATATGACAGATATATGCAATATATATTTTTTTCTTCAAATTTTTTATATATAAATTGTTATCACTGTTTTTTTCAACAAGGTCTCTAAATTTTATCAAATATCTTTTCAATGAAAATATTCAATTTTTCTGAATTTTTTCTTAAATTGTCTTCAATTTTCTAATAAAAATTTCCATGTCAATCAATCTTGAATTTTTAAAAAGATTTTTCTACAAATGGTATCAGTTTTTTCATTCTTTTTTCTATATTTTTTCTTCATTTTAACAAAACTTTTTCTGAAAATATTTTGTATTTTTAACAGTATTTTTTATATTTATCTTCATTTTTCTACTAATTTTTAAAACAATGTCTTGAATTTCATCAAACATTTTTTCATGCAAATATTCAATTTCTTCTTAAATTTTACTTAAGTCATCTTGAATTTTCTATTGAATTTTCCATTTCA
Source organism: Arvicanthis niloticus (assembly GCF_011762505.2). NCBI lineage: Eukaryota > Metazoa > Chordata > Mammalia > Rodentia > Muridae > Arvicanthis > Arvicanthis niloticus. Next base: position 997,332 of record NW_023045023.1, read on the forward strand.
ATCTTGAATATTTTAGGGATTTTTCTACCAAAAGTTTCAGTATTTTCATGCCTTTTTTCATGTTTGTCTGTATTTTAATCAAAATTATTCCACAAATGTTTTATATGTTTTCAATAATTTTCTCTATATTCATCTTAATTTTTATTACTAATTGTCAATCTTCCATTTTTTCAGGATTTTTTGCAACAAACAGTAAGCATATTTTCATGCTTTTTTTACATTTGTGTTAAATTTAACCAAAATTTTACCACAAAAAATTTATATTTTTTCAACAATTTTTCTATATTTGTGTTAATTTTTATCACTAATTTTCAAAAAATGTCTTCAATTTTATCAAACATTTTTATGCAAATATTAAATTTCTTCTGAAATTATTCTTAAATTATCCTCAATTTTCTAATGTATTTTTGAATGACAATCTTGAAATTTTTTTCGGTATTTCTCAGCAAACAGTTTCAATTTTTTTCTACATTTTCTTAGTATAGTCATCATTTTCATCAAATTCTTTCCATGTATGTTTTGTATTGTTTCATCACTTTTCATTATTTATTTTAATTTGTATCACTACTTTTTTTGACAATGTGTTAAATTTTACCAAACATTTTTTACATGCAAATATTCTAATTTTTGATAAAATTGGCCTAGCATCTTCAATTTTCTAATGAATTATCCACATTAATCTTGATTTTTTATTAATTTCTTTAGAAATAGTTTCAATATTTTCATATTATATTATTTATAATATTATATTATAAAAATTTTATTGAAATGAAGACAAATACAGAATTGAAAATGTGAAAATTTTGAAACTGTAGAAAAACTCCTAAAACAATTCAAGAATTACATTAAGTGAAGTGCTGCAGTGATCCTGGTGGGACAAATGTTCAATGCTCATTGTGCTTTGTGTCTAGGTGCCTGTCATCTTGGGTCCATTTGAATCCCTTCAGAGAACCCTGAGTTGCATTCGTGCCTAGCCCCTGCACAGGTAGAGTATGTAGGTGTGTGCTAGGATACAGGATGAAGGATCGATGGTGAGAGTGACTTGGGGACTTTGGAGGAAGAAAGGAGAACAAATTGTTCCCTGAGTGCTGCATGGTGGCTAGTGAAGGGCTGGGGTGTGGTGGAGGTGCGGTGGAGGTTTAGACAGAAGAGAGAGATTGTGAGGGAGCTGAATTAGCTCATAATGGTTGCCTGGTTTTCTGGTCAGTTGCCTGGAGATGCTTACTTAGTAGGAGCTTAGAATTGGGGCCTGAAGTCAGGTCCTGGTTGTTTGTGGGACTGTGAATGGATAGCTTGGTTCCTGGTCAAGTGCAAACCTCGAATCCTAGACCCTAATGGGACAAAGGCATTTGTCCATGCCCCCAGACTTGAGAGAGTACAATAACCAAAGTGACCTTTTCTCACTGGGCATTGTCGGGCTTTCTCTCTCCCTTATTTCTTTCATGTCTCTGGGCAGGGACTATGAGTCCCAGGATCCCTCGCGGCGTCCATAGGACTCTATGGAGGGAAGAGGAGAGGTGGAAGTGTGGGGTGAGGGTGGGGGTCGGGGGGGCCCCGGAGGGGGTGGGGGTTGGGGTTGCATGGGGGCGGGGCCTGGGGCGGAGACACGACCCCTGGGAAGGACCGGCCTGCCCCAAGAGGGCCAGAACCCTCCCACCGACCCCTGAGGTCCAATGACAGTCCGGGGTCATGGTGAGGTCATGGGGGTCTGGGAGGGGATGGGGGGCCTGTGACCGCCCCCTGGGAGCTCTGGACACTCCCACATCTGCATAGATCCGCCCCAAGGCGGCAGGAGGCGGGACTTTGACTCTGGAGCACCAATGAGACACTTGGGCCTGTTGAGAGTAGGGAGGTCCGGGGTCCCTGGATCTGCCCCCGGAGTGCTGGGACCACCCCCTGGGAGTCCAAGACACTCCCACATCTGCATAGACCCGCCCCCAGGCGGCAGGAGGCGGGACTTTGGCTCTGGAGGACCAATGGGAGACTTGGGCCTGTTGAGAGTAGGCAGGCCTGGGGTCCCTGGATCCATGATGCCACAACCGTGAGGTCACACAAAAGACATCACACCCATAATGTCACATTCATAATGTTACACCTATGAAGGCTCAACTGTAATGTTAAACCTGTATCACACCCATGATTTATATACATTTTATACACATAATGTCCTATCTATGATGTCACTCCCATGATGTCCTTCCTGTGATGTCACATGTGTAATGCCACACCATAATAACACACCTATGATGTAACACCCGTGATGTCATACACTGATGTCACACCCATGATGTCATACATTTGATATCTCAACCATAATATCACACCTGTTATGTCACACCAGTAATATAACACCAGTGATTTCATACCCATAATGTCACATCCATGATGTCACACCTGTGATGTCACACTCATAGTGCTTCATCTGTGATGTCTCAACTATGAATTCAAACCTATGATATCACACCCATGATTTATACACAATTCATACCCGTGATGTCACACCTGTGATGTCACTCTCATGATGTCATACTTGTTATGTCACACCCGTGATGTCATACCTGTATTCATGATGTCACACTCATGATGTCACACCCATGGTGTCATACCTGTGATGTCACTCTCATAATGTCATACCTATGGTTTCACATTCATGACCTCTGATGTCAAATGTGTAATGTCACATCCATAATTTTACACCCATGATGTCATACCCTTAATGTCACACCCATAATTTTATATGTGTGGTGTCATATCCATGATGTCACACCCACCACTGTTGGCGAACGAATAAATCTCATGGCAGCGATGTGAGAAGGCAGCAGATTTTACATGTAAAAAGAAGGATTAATTTTTGTCTGAGGTATACCTACATGTATAATGTAGTGGAACTGGTGTACTTATTTATTTATATTTTCTTTGTTACTTTTCTTTTTATCTCTCTTTAAATTTATATTTATTTATTTGTTTAATTTCTTAATATTTTTGCTTTTATTTTATTTGTTTTTATTTTATTTATTTTTATTATTTTTATTTACTTTCATTTCTTTTATTTGTTTTTATTTTAATTTTTTAATTTAAATTTTTAATTTATTTTTAATTTTTTTATTCTAAATAAAATATGCAATAAAAATATCTAATAATAAAAATATCCAATAAAAATATAAAATATTAATAAAATATTTTAAAAGATTCTTTTATGTTAACAGAATATAAATAAGTATAAATAATTAAGATGTTCAATAAAAATATTTTTAAAAATGGACTGAGATAAAAAAGAGCAAATGATTGTTTACCTCAAGGCCTAATTCAAATTTTGTAAGACACAAACATTTATATAGTTCATGATTTTATGTTATTTTATCTAATTTATATAATTTTATATAATTCATATAAATTATATACTTTTTATAATTTATGAGATTCATATAATTTACATATTATATAATTTAAATAATTTATATATGTTATATAATTTTACATAATTTTAAATAATTTATATATTTATATAAGCAATATAATTGATCTGTTTAATATATGTTATATATTTTATATAATTCATATAACATATAATTTATGTTTTGTATAATTTATATAATTTCACATAATTTATATAATTTGTATCATTTTATATAATTTACATTATTTTATATACTTTTTATTATCTGTATAATTGTATATAATTTATATAATTTATGTAACTTACATAATTAAAATAATATATATAATTTTATGTAATTTGTATAATTTATACAAGATTCAGTGACATAAATACATAAAGCTTAAATATATTAGTAGCCACCATCAACCTCCAATAATATGACATGATGTTTAAAGTCATATTTAAATTATATATTTATAATATATATTTACATTATATTAATATTAAATATTTATATTAACACCTTATTTACATTATCATGTTTACATTATCATTAGTACTTATCAATGTTTGGGTGAAGAAAAGATTCTTGGCCTTTCTTCCTTCTGACAGTAAAGTTTGTGAAAAACTCTGCCCTGACAGATAGACTATACTGTTATATGTAAAATAATGTTATATTATGTGATACACTATACTGTGGCATATGGGATAATATTATTTTACCTGACAGATACACTATACTTCTGAAATGATGACAAATACAGAAATATGCTATGAAAAACATAAAATTGTTTATAAAATATCCCTAAGAAATTGAAAGGACATGGACAATATGTCTCATGAAATTGAATGTGATAGAAAAAATTTCTGATAAAATTTAATTTTTATATGGAAAAATAATAAAAAATAAGATAAACCAAAATTTAATGTAAAATATTAAAGATATTTGAGAAATTGAATCAAATAATGACAAATTAAAAATGTATTAAAAATGAATTTAAAAAATTCATAAAATTTGAATATTGACAAAAAATATTTCTTAAAAAATTGAATGTGATTCAAGTAAAATTTCTCATAATATTGTATATTTGCTTGGAAGAAATGTTTGATAAAATTAAAGACATTGAAAACAAGGGTGATGAAAATTAAGATAGTGAAAATTTGATAAAAAAATTATATGGAAAAAGTTTGGTTTAAATAATGACAAACATAAAAAAGTTTTAAAAATTTCTAAAAGAAAATAAAAATTGTAAAGAAAAAATTTCACCTAAAATTGAATGTGATTCTAGGAAAATTTCATATAAAATTGAATATTTGCATGCAAAATATGTTTAATAAAGTTGAAAAGCTAGTGATGAAAATAAAAATACTGAAAATTTGATGAAAAAGTAGAAAACATACATTATATAAAAAATTGATTAAAATGATGGCAAATAAAAAAATGTTTCTAAATCTCATAAAATTAAATGTAATTTAATAAAAGTTTCTGATAAATTGAATATTAGTATGAAAAATATGTGATAATAATGAAGACATTGTTGAAAAACCTAGTGATAAAAATTGAAATAAATATTGAAAATTTGATGAAATATACAAACCGTAGAAATATTTAGACTAAAATGACAGATACAAAACGATGAAAAATTTAATCTTTTTAAAAAATTTCTAAAAACAAATTGACAAGGAAAATTTTCTTATGAAATTGAATGTTATTTAAAGAAAATTTTAGATAAAATTGAATATTTGCATGGAAAAAAGTTTGATATAATTGAAGATATTGTTGAAAAAAATTGATAAAAATTATGATAAATTGAATTTATGAAAAATATGAAACACACATGGAAAAAGTTTGATTGAAAAAATGATAAATATGACTGAAAATGTTCGATCTTTTTAAAAATTGAAAATTGATAAGGAAAAATTCTTATGAAATTGAATGTGATTTAAGAAAAATTTCTAATATAATTGAATATTTGCATGAAAAAATGTTTGATAAAATTGAAGACATTGTTTAAGAAACTAATGATAAAAAATTAAGACCAATAGTGTAAAGTTGATGAAAAACATCAAACATACAAGGAGAAATTTAATTATAATGAAGACAAATACCGAAAAAGTATAAAAAATTAGAAGTTTATAAAAAAATTCTTTAAAAACTTGAAGATTGACAAGGAAAATTTTTGATAAAATTGAATATTTCCATAGAAAAATGTTTGATAAAATTAAAGATAAATAGTGAAATTGTGATGCATTAATATAAATCATATAGAAAATTTTGATTAAAATTATGACAAATTCAAAAAAAATATATGAAGATGTCGAATCATATTTTAAAATTTTAAAAATAATACAAGATAGGAAATGAATAAATTTGGTATACATTTAAATATGATGTAAGTAAAACTTCTGATAAAACTGAATATTTGTATGGAAATAATGTTTGATAAAATTGAAGACATTGGTGAAAAAACTAGTGATAAAAATTAAGAGAAATATTGGAAATCTGATAAAAAATACAAAAATAAAGAAAAATTTAATGAAAAACATGCAAAATATAAAAATGTACATAAAAGTCAAATTATTTTTTAGAAAATTTTTAAATAATACATAACTGATTAGAAATAAATTGATATGAAATTTAATGTGATTTAAAATAAATTTCTTATAAAATTAAACATTTACATGGAAAAGTGATAAAATTCAAGACATGAAAAGATGAAGTTTATTAAAAAATTCTTTAAAAAATTGAAGATTGGTAAAAAAAAACTTGGTATGACATTGAATGCGATTTAATGCAAACTTCTAATAAAATTGAATATTTGCATGGAAAAATCTTTGATAATATTAAATATATTGTTGAAAAAACTAGTGATAAAACTTAAGATAGCTAGTAAAATTTTGATGAAAAAATAAAAACATATATTAAACTATTTTCCAATTTAATATTATAATAAATATATCAATAAAGTTTTTCTTGTCAATCTTCATTTTTTAAATTTTTTATAAAATGTTTCAAGTATTTTATACATTTTTTGTATTTATAATTATATTAATCAAATATTTTCTATATTTTCTTAGACCCTCAACCTAGAACTGACTTTATTATATGTATGTAATCAAAATGGTATAAAAGCATAAAGAAAGAGGGGGGATAGGATTGTGGGTTCTAGGGAGGGGAAATGGGGAATGATGATGATATCTCTACTGTAAATAAATAAAAAATCAAAAAAATGAATAAATTAAGCAAATAAATTTTAAATATCAATATAGGACTAGTTAAAGTTAAATTGTTAGTTTCAGTATAGGACTTCTTAAAATTGAATTGCAAATTTCAATATAAGGCTAATTAATATTAAATTGGAAATATCTATATACATCTAGTTAACATTAAATTTAAAATTTCAATATAGGATTAATTAATATTCAATTAGAAACTTCTATTATGACTAGGCAACACTAACTTGTAAATTTCAATATAGAACTTGTTAATATTAAATTGGAAATGTCAAAGTTTTGAATATTTCTATATAGGACTAGTTGATATTTAATTTTAAATTTCATTATACAACTATTTAATATTAAATTTGAAATTTCTCTATATGACTAGTGAACATTCAATTATAAATTTCAAAAAGGAACTTGTTATTATTAAATTGGAAATGTCAAAGTTTTGTAAGTTTCAATAGAGTACTGGTTAATATTATACTGGAAATTTCAATGTAGACCCAGTTAAAATTGAATTTTATATTTCAGTATAGGACTAGCTCAAATTAAGTTGGAAATGTGAGAATATTATAAATTTCAATATAGGACTAGCTAATATTAAATTGGGAACCTTGATATACGACTATTTAAAATTAAATTATATATTTCAATATAGGACTAGTTAAAATTAAATTGTAATATGTAATATAGGACTACTTAACATTAAATTTGAAATATAAATATAAGACTACTTAATATTAAATTGGGAATTTACATACATCTAGTTAACATTAAATTACAAATTTCAGTAAATGACTAGTTCATAATAAATTGGAAATTTTTAAATATTTAAATTTGAATATAGTACTAGTTAACATTAGACTGTCAATTGCAATATAAAACTAGTTAATTTTAAATTGTAAATTTCAATATAAAACTAGTTATTTTTTAATTGGAAATTTCTGTATATGACTAGTTAACATCAAATTGTAAATTTCAATATAGAACTAATTAATATTAAATTGGAAATTTCAGTATAGCACTAGTTAGTATATAATTGAAAATTTCAATAGAGGACTAACTAAAATTTAATTGTAAAATTCAAAGTAGAACTAGTTTATATTAAAATTTAAATTTCAATATAGGACTTGTTAAAATTAAATAAGAAATTTTAATATAGGGTTAATTAATAGTAAATTGTAAACTTCAATTCATGACTGCTTAATATGATATTGGAAATTATTGTATGTGATTAGTAAACATTAAAATTATAACTTAAATATAAGCCTAGTTAATATTAAATTGAAAACTTCTGAATAAAGCTAGTTAACATTATATTTGTAATTTTAGTATGAAACTAGTTAATATTAAATAGAAAATGTCAAAGAATTGTACATTTTAATATAGTGGTACTTAATATTAAATTGGAAATTTCAGTATAGGTCTGTTTAATATTAAATTGGAAATTTCTATATATGACTAGTTAACATTAAATTTTTAATTTCAATAAAGGATGAGTTTATAATAAATGGCAAATGTCAAAATATTATAAATATCAATATAGGACTAGGTAACATTTAATTGTAGATTTTAATATATAACTAATTAATACTAAATTGGGAATTTTTTATCATCTAGTTAACTAAAATTATAAATATCAAGAGAAGACTAGTTTATATTAAATGGAAAATTTCAAAATATTGTAAATTTGCATATAGGACTATTAAAATTAAATTGTTAATTTCAATATAAAAATAGTTAATATTAAGTTACAAATTTCAATATAGGACTAGATAATATTAAACTGGAAATTAAAAAGTATTGTGGATTTCAATATAGAACTAGTTAAACTGTAAGTTTCGATATAGGACTAGTTAATATGAAATTTTTAATTTTAATGTAGGACTAGTTAACATTGAATTGTAAATTTCAATATAAAAGTAGTAAATATTAAATTGTAAATTATAATATAGAACTAATTAATATAAAATTTGAAATATCAGCATAGAACTTGTTAATATTTAATTTGGTATTTCAATGTAGGATTAGTTAAACTTAAATTGGAAATTTTGTATATGACTAGTTAATATTGAATTGTAAATTTCAATAAAAGACTAGTTAAAATTAAATTGTAAATTTCAATGTAACCTAGATAATATTAGTTTTTAAATTTCAGTATAGTACTAGTTAAAATTAAATCATACATTTTAATATAGGACTAGATAAAATTAAATGGCAAATTTCAATATAGGACTAGTTAAAATTTCATTGTAAGTTTCAATATGTGACTAGTTAAAATTAAATTGTAAATTTCAATATCAGACTATAAAATTAAAGTCTAAATTTCAATGAAAACTAGTTAATATTATATTGGAAGTTTTAAAGTTTTGTGAACTTTAATATAGGAGTAGTTAAATTTAAATTTTAAATTTCAATATAAAACTTGATAATATTAAATTGTAAATTTTAAAACAGTACTAGTTAAAATTAAATTGTACGTTTCAATATAGAACTAGATAAAATTAAATTTTAATTTCAGTATAGGACTAGTTAATATTAAATTGGAAAGTTCTATATTCACCTAGCTATCAGTAAATTTGATTTTTAAAAACAGGAATACTTAATATTAAATTTTAAATGTAAATATAGGACTAGATAAAATTAAACTTTAAGTTTCAATATAGGACTATTTAAAATTAAACTTTAAGTTTCAAGATATGCCTAGTTAAAATTAAATTTTAAATTTCAATATTAAACTAGTTATGATTAAAATGTAAATTTCAATATAAGACTGGTTAATATTAATTTGGAAATGTCAAATATTGTATATTATAACTTAGTGCTAGTTAATATTATATTAGAAATTTGATATAGTACTAGCTAATATTTAATTGTAAATTTCTGTGTACTGTTAACCTTAAATTGCAAATTTCATAGCGATCTAGTTAACATTAATTTGTAAAATGTAATATAGAACTAGTTAATAATAAATAGAAAATTTTAATATAACACTAGCGAATATTAAATATAAAATATAAATATAGAACTATATAATATTAAATTGTAAATTTCTATATATGACTAGTTAACATTAAATTGTAAAATGTAATATAAGACTACTTAACATTAAATGGTCAATTTCAATATAGGACTAATTAATATTAAATGGTACATTTCAATCTAGGACTAGTTAAATTATATTGAAAATGTAAACATATTGTGAATTTCAATAAAAGTCTAGTTAAAATTAAAGTGGAAATTTCAATACATGACAAATAAAAAATTTTTGAAAATTTTTGATTAAAATGAAAACAAATATATAAAAAAAGAAAAAATCTTAAAACTTCAGAAAAATTGCTAAAAAAATTCAAAATTATTATGGAAAATTCATTAAAAATTAAAAGTAATTTAAGAAAAATTTCAGAAGAAATTCAATATTTGCATGGAAAATGTTTGATAAAATTGAAGACATGTTTTAAATATTAGTGATAAAAATTAAGGTAAATATAGTAACAATTGTTGAAAAAATATGAAACATTTGTGGAAAAGTTTGGGTTACAATAAGGACAAATGTAGAAAAAAATGTGAAAATATTGAAATTGTAGAAAAATACATAAAAACTTCGAGATGGACATAGATAAAATCATTAAAATATTGAAGATGATTTAAGAGAAATTTGGGAAATAATTGAATATTTGAATAGCAAAATGGTCTTTAAAATTGAATATTTTTAAAAAAATTAGTGATAAATATTAAAATATAGAAAAAATAGTTGAAAAAATAGAAAATATTTGTGAAAATATTTTGGTTCAAATGAAGGCAAATATAGAAAAAATGTTTGAAGCTATTAAAATTGTTTCCAGTAAAGTCATTTTAAAAAATTAAAGTTTCACACTGAAAAAATTATTAGAAAATTGATGATTTTTTAAAAATTGTGAAAAAATTGAGAATTTGTATAAAAATATTTGATAAAATTCAAGATATTGCTTTTAAAAGTAGTTAAAAATGAAGATAAACATAGAAAAAAAATGTTGAAAAGTATAAAACATTTTTGGAATCATTTTGGTTTAAATGATGACAAATATAGAAATAAGTATGAAAATATTGAAACTGTAGAAAAATCTCTAAAAATTTAAGATTGTCATGGAAAAACTCATCGGAATATTGAAGATGATTTAAGAAAATATCCAGAAGATTTTAATGTTTATTAAACATTTTTAGATATTGTTTGATTAAAATGAAGACACATATTTAAGAAAGTATAAAATATTAAAAACAGTGTGTCAAAAAATCACTAAAAATCAAGATTGTCGTGGAAAATATCATTAGAAAATTGAAGATGATTTACGAAAAATTTCAGGACAAATTGAATATTTGCATGGAAAAATGGTGATAAAGTTGTTTTTTAAAATTGTGATATAAATTAACATGAAAAGATAAAACATTATTGAAAAATATTAAACATTTCTTGAAATTTTTAGTTAAAATGAAGATAAATACAGAGATATGTATGAAAATATTGAAACTGTCATAGAAAAATCCTTAAATAATAAATTTAAGTTTGACATGGAAAAAATTATTAGAAAATAAAAGATGATCTAAGCAAATTTTCAGAAAGAATTCAATATTTGCATGAAAAAATATTTGATAAAATTGAAGACATTACTTTAAAACTTAGTTATAAAAATTAAGATAATTATAGAAAAATAATCGATGAAAACTTGTAAAATATATGTTGAAAATTTTTGGTTAAAATGAAGACAAATACAGAAAAAAGTGTAAAAATCTTGAAACTATACAAAAGTTCTTATAAAAAATTCAAGATTGACACAGAGAAATTCATCAGAATATTGATGATTTAAAACATTTTCAGAAGAAATTGAATATTTGCATGGAAAAATATTTGATGAAGTTAAAGACATTGTTTTAAAATTAGTGATAAAAATTAGGATAAGCAGAAAAAATTATTGAAAACTTATAAAAATTTGTTGAAAAATTTTGGTTAATATGGAGACAAATATAGAAAAAGGTATGAAATATTGAAACTCTAGAAAAATCCTGAAATAAAATTTAAGATGGACATGGAAAAATTCATTAGAAAATAGAAGACAATTCAATTAAAATTTCAGAAGAAATTGAATATTTGTATGGAAAAATGTTCAATGAAATTCAAGTCATTGTTTTAAAAAGTAGTGAAAAATGAACATAAATACAGTAAACATTCTTGAAAAAATACAATATATTTGTAGAAAAATATTGTTTAAAATGAAGAGAAATACAGAAAAAAGTATGAAAATATTGAAAGTTTTTTCTAGAGACATCAATAAAAAATTCAAGATTAACATAAAAAATTCATCAGTAAATTGAAGATGCTAGGCCAGTTTTAGCAAAAAATAGAATATTTGCATGTAAAAAATGTTTGATAAAATTTAAGATATTGTAAAAAGTAGTGATAAAAATTAAAATAAATAGTAAAAAGTGATGAAACAACACAAAACATATATGGAAAGAATTTGATTAAAATGATGACTATAACAAGAAAATGTATAAAAACGTTGAAACTGTTGAACAATACTTAAAAAAATTCAAGATTGTCATGAAAAAATACATTAGAAAATTGAGAATGATTTTAAGAATAATTTCAGAAGAAATTTAATATTTGCATAAAAATGTTTGATAAAATTGAAGACATTGTATGAAAATTAGTGATAAAAATTAACACAAATATAGAAAAAATTGTTGAAAAAACATAAAATTTTTTTTGGTTAAATTTAACACAAATATAAAAAAGTATGAAAATATTCTTACTATTTGTTGAAAAAAAATCCCTGAAAAAATGGAAGATTGACAATTAGTAATAAAAATTAAGATGAATATAGAGAAAATCGTTGAAAACATGTAAAACATTTGTGGAATAATTTTGGTTAAAATGCAGACAAATATAGAAAAAAAAAGCATGAAAACACTGAAACTGTAGAAAAATCCCTAAAAGAAATACAAGATTGACATGGAAAATTCAATACAAAATTTAAGATGACTTAACAAAAATTTAAGAAGAAATTGAATATTTGCATGAAAACATGTTTGATGAAATTCAAGACATTGTTTTAAAAAGTAGTGAAAAAATGAAGATAAATATAGAAAATACTGTTGAAAAAATAAAAAATATTTGTAGAAAATTTTTTGTTAAAATGAAGACAAATACAGAAAAAGGAATCAGAAAACTGATATTATTTGTAGAAAAACCTTACAAATTTAAGATTGATTGACCTGAAAAATTTCATTAGAAAATTAACGATAATTTAAGAAAAATTACCGAAAAGTTGAATATATTCATTGAAAAGATATTTGATAAAATTGTAGACATTGTTGAAAAAATTAGTGATAACAAGTTAAATATAGAAAATTTTGATAAAAAAATATAAAATATTTGGAGAAAATTTTTTCATTGAAATGAAGACAAATTCAGAATTAAAAATGTGAAAATATTGAAACTGTTTGTAGAAAAAAAAACCCTAAAACAATTCAAGATTTACATGGGTAAATTTGTGAGATATTTAGAATTATTAAATAAAATTTGGGGAAAAATTGAATATTTGCAAAAAAAGTTAGATAAAATTGAAGACATTGTTGAAAAACTTAGTAATAAAAATAGAATAAATATAAAAACAATTTTTGAAATAATATAAAAAATTATTGAAAATTTAAAATACATAAAAATTAAAAATATTTCTATAAAAATCACTAGTAAAATTAAAGATTGACATAGAAAATTTTCTTTAGAAAAATGAAGATGTTTGAAGAAAAATATAATGTATGTATATTAACTATATAATACATAATACAAAATACATAACACATAACAACACATAACATATAATATAGAACATATTACATATAACACATAACACATAACATATAATTTAACATATAATATAATATATTATATATAATATTTAAAGTGTAATATAAATATCATAAAACATAGTGATGTATGATATGATATATCAAATTATATTATACATTATATTATATATACTATGTAATATATGTATATATTATATAAAATATATGTCTACATATAATATATTATATATTTGTCTTCATATTATATGTAATATATAATATATGAAATACATAATATTGATGGATATATGATATAATATACTAATACATATTTTTTATAAAAATACATAATATATATTTATTTTTTATATAAGATATATGCAATAAAATATATGTATAATTGATATGATTTAATATATAATTATTAGTTGGAGGAAAATTAAATTTACATATGTCTATACAATATTTCATTATACATACATATATATACACACACATATATATATACCTTTTCTACTGAATGGATGATCTGAATTATAGGTGAAAACCTCTGATGTACAGATCAGTACAAATCAGACTCAGGGTTACTGAGTTTCCAATATCGTAATTACAACTGGACATGCTCTACTTTAAATATAGTTACATATATATAATTTAAAATACATACACTCATACATATATATAAACAAAATTTGATTTAATATATATGTATATAAAATAGTATATAAGATATAATATATGTAATATATAATACACATATTGTATATATACATTTGGTAGTATATTATATAATATATTCATATAATGATCTATGTAATATACATACATACATACATATATACAAATTTTAATTTCATATATGTGTATGCATATAAAATAATATATTATATATTATAACAATATATAATATATATGATACAACATATAAATATAATATGTGTAATACATATACATATAATATGTGTAATATATAATTTATGTGATAAAATATATAATAAAAATGTATATATTCAATAATATATATGTTAAAATATATAATGTAAACATTTCTATAATCCATAGTGTGTGTATATATATATTAAAATAAACTATCATATTATTTGTAAAATATAATAACTATATAATATAATAATATAATAATATAAGATTTATATTAATATAATATATACATATGTATATGTAATAGTATGGGAACAGCTTGCCCAAAGCACAATACAGCCATGGTTACCAGCTGCTTCACAGACTACAGTTAACACATACTGTGCTCACAGAGTATACATTGTTCTCCTGCTGCAGTCTGCTCAGCCACAGGCTACCCCAGGCTATGCATCATGGGGCTTTCTGTGGTAGTGTGAACAAGAGAGGGGCATGGCATAGACCAGCATGTGATATGTACATATAAAAAAACCATAATAATAATAACATCAACAACAATAATAATAACAATAATGCATTATTGTTATATATTTATATATATTTATTTTTAATCCATACATATTAAGTTTATTATGTAATATATATATTATTATTATACATATTATGAATGTATAATATAATATTATAATATATTTTAAATATATTAAAAATACATACAGTTTAATTGTAAAATATATATTAAATGTTTATGTAATATGATAGTACAATGTATAAATTCATGTATACAATACAAAATATAATATATACAATATATAAATACATTAAATTTATTACATATACATAATATAATAGTATAATATATATTAATTATATGTACTATATATAAAATATATAACAAAATACTATATTTTAAAATATATATAATATAATAGTAAAACATACATTAAATGTATATAATATCATAGTAAAAATTTTAATAATATATAGTAATAGTATAATAATATAATATATAATGTGATAATAGTATTACCCATACATTACATATTACATATTGTATTATGTAATATGTATTATGTATTATATATTATATACATTGTTATAAATGACCATTTTCTCAGCTGTTCCTGATTTCCATGTCCTGTCACTCTCCCTCCCCCAGGAAACCTCTATAAGTTGTAGGCTAACCTGAGCTAACCCGCTCAGCCCCAAAACAAAGAAAATCAAACCAGCACCTACATAGAATCAGACTTCTTCTCTATCCGCATGCTATTGCCTTGTTTTCCCTCAAATATTTAATTAATAATGTATATTTATTTTATACAATGTATTTTATGTATACGGTATATTTAATGTATACAGTACATTTAATGTGTACAGCATATTTAACTTTTACAGTATACTTAATATATCCAGTGTATTTAATGTATATGGTGTATTTAATTTGTAGAGTGTATTTTATATGTATGATATATTTAATGTATATGGTGTATTTAATATATACAGTGTATTTAATTTATATTGTATATATAATGTATATGGCATATTTAACATATATGGTATATTTTTGTATATAGTATATTTCCTAGAAATATTCAGAGGCCTCTGACTTTTATGTCTTCCCCATCTCCTCGCCATCACCTTTGGCCTATCTCCTGAAGAAACCTAAAGGAGAACTATGTGGCCTGGCAAGCTCAGTGGTGAGCCATGTACATTGATCAACATGGGTACTTAGGAAAAGGCTTTTTCCTGGAGCAGTGCTTCAGGTGGAATTAAGGTTCCCAGGCCTGACATAAAATCTCACCCAAGTCTCCAGAACCCATCAATGGTATGGGAGCTCCCCCATAATCCTATGCAAGCAACCTCATGCTGTGATCCATGGGCAAGAGGAGCCTAGGCATTGTCTTGGCTTGGGGTCAAAGTGATTAAAACAGCCAGAGTATGCTGTAGTCCCTAGTGTGTCCATAACATCCCATGCTGCCAGGGAATGATAATGGCCAGGTCCCTGAAAAGCCTCTTGGCTCTGATGCCTGACACAGAAACAAGCAGCAGAGTCTGGGCTTCTCTTCACTAGCTTACCTTTCCTAACATCCAGAGAGCTGGGACAGGACGAATGCTGAAAAGCCAACTGGCCTTCTCTGCTCTATCCAGGAATTTCTGGAAGAATAGACATGGTTATGGAATTAAAAGATGGACAGTCTCAGATCCCAGAAAACTGGGAGTTCAGAGGAAGGAAGAATAGCAAAGTATATCCTGAGTGCTGCATGGTAGTTGGTGAAGGGCTGGGGTGTGGTGGAGGTGGGGTGGAGGGTTAGAGAGAGAAGAGAGTTTGTGAGGAAGCTGGGATTAGCTCATAATGGTTGCCTGGTTACTGGTCAGTTGCCTGGAGATGCTTACTTAGTAGGTGCTTAGAATTGGAAGCTCGAGGTCAGGGCCTTGTCAAGGGGGCAGGTTGGGATGAAATATTCATTTCTTCTTTTGATATGTCCTTGTCCACAACTCAGCTTGCTAGGAGTCCTGAAGGTGAGATTGTGGAAGTGGGTGACCAGCCTCTCTGGGCCTCTGAGGTGGATGGATGACTGGATAACTTTGTGGGGCAGCGTCCACCTGTATTAATATTGAGGTTTACCTGAGATACCAAGCTGTGTGCTCGGGTAAGTAGACCAAGCTTTTCAGGGGTTGGGGGCTTTTTTGACCTCTCGGCGCACTCCGGACCCAGGCCAGCAAAACACGAAGCCTTATGTATATACAGGACATCCCACTCAGTGCCTAGGGTATTCTGCTGAGATTTCTACTGCCTGGTGAGAAGCTAGTGTTGAGCCTAGTGTCTCATACAGGGAGTTGTTTTCCCACCCCCACCACATGAGGCCTCTATTCACCTTCCCCTGTGTCCCGAGCTATCTGACACCACCACCTGGGTGCCCTAAAAGCCAAGGGCCAACCTGGGATGGTTTTAATGTCTGGCTGTCTTGACCTGGCAACTTGAGAGAATGTCCCCAGGGACTGCAAAGTCTGCATCTCCAAGAAGAGAACTGGCTGTAGGTTTTAGGTGGCACATGTGTGGGCAGGGTCAGGTAGGCAGGTGTTGGATCAATCTCTGGACTTGCCCCAGTCCCAGTGGCCTGGCTAGGCACTGAGTATGCAAGGTCAGCTCTTGTTCCTCAAGACCAGGAGTTTGTTTCTGAGGCTCTGCCCCTGGGGTCCAGATTGGCAATGTTATTTAAGTAGAGCTTCCAGAGCATCTTTTGTAAGTACCTGCTTATAACTTTTAGTGTTTGCTGAACTGCCAGATTCTTCAGTGGCTGGCAGGTGCCCTGATGTTAAGTAATACCTCTGATTGGTGACCCTTCAATCTTCAGTATGCACAACCTCCTGCTTTCAGACACTTATGCACCGACATCCACATTCCTGAACGTTATATGCAAGCGAGAACACACACACTCACACACAGAGGTACAGGAGCATACTTGCTTTTGAGCACACAGACATGCATGCTGACCCATGTACACACACACACAAACACACACACACACACACACACACACACACACACACACACACACAAACACCATGCAACAACATAGAAAATCATAGCTTAGTCATAACCAGTGTCCTGCATGAACACCCACATCTGGCCAGTGGAAGCCCCAGTGCTTGGCCATGTTTTTGGCAGCTGTATAGCATCCTTTGTCTCAGGAAGGGCAGAAGGAGAGCTCCCATGCAGCCTGGCAGTTGGCATTCTCCATTCTCCACTGACATCAAGTCAAAATGTTTTGAGGTTTCTGCCTGCACATGCCTGTGCCTGTCTGAACATGACTGCAGACCTGCTTGGGTGGGAGCCACTTTACTCTGGTTGCACAGGGGGGGGCGAGGGGATCCCGAGGCTTTCTAGGCCCAATAGAGGCCTTTGAGTGAGCAGGATCCAGCTGAACAGAACACAGGGCCTGTGACACAGGGTTTGGCTAGTCTGACTGAGGAAGCACATCCTGCCAGGTCCAGAGTGCAGAGCAGGAGAACATCATAGGTTTTACAGAGATACAGGACCCCTCTACATAGGCATCTGCATCCAGGGATGCATCTGGGTTCTTGTGGGTGACTTGTCATTCTCATCCATGTTCATCAGAGTAATCTATGTCCCCATTGCTTTTGTTTGAGGCTGCCCAGCAGCTTCCTTACACGATGTCTTTCCTACTCACAAGACTCCTTGTTAGTAACCCACAAAGAGTCAGGGTGTTGTGACAGGCTACTCTTTTTCTCTGAGCTGTGTCTACATCTTAGTGCTTGGTAGCTTTTGTGGCCAGATATTCTTAAGCACTTAATGTTCTCCCTGCCAACCCCAGCCCCATCTCAACCCCGTTCTAGGTCTGTGGTTTTTGTCTGTGGCATTCCTATTTTTTAAGAAAAGGCTGTTTCCTGGAGCTGTGCTTCAGGTGTGGGTAAGGTTCCCAGGCCTGGCATACAATCTCACCCAAGTCTCAAGATCCCTTCAATGGTATGGGAGCTCCCCCATAATCCTATGCAAGCAACCTCAAAGGACATGAGGAGCCTAGGCATTGTCTTGGCTTGGGTTCAAAGTGATTAAAACAGCCAGAGTATGCTGTAGTATCTAGTGTGTCCATAACAACCCATGCTGCCAGGGAATAATAATGGCCAGGTCCCTGAAAAGCCTCTTGGCTCTGATGCCTGACACAGAAACAAGCACCAGAGTCTGGGCTTCTCTTCACTAGCTTACCTTTCCTAACATCCAGAGAGGTGAGACAGGATGAATGATGAAAAGCCACCTGGCCTTCTCTGCCCTATCCAGGAATTTCTTGTAGAATAGACATGGTTATGGAATTAAAAGATGGACAGTCTCAGATCCCAGAAAACTGGGAGTTCAGAGGAAGGAAGAATAGCAAAGTATATCCTAAGTGCTGCACGGTAGTTGGTGAAGGGCAAAGGTGTGGTGGAGGTGGGGAGGAGGGTTAGAGAGAGGAGAGAGATTGTGAGGAAGCTGGGATTAGCTCATAATGGTTGCCTGGTTTTCTGGTCAGTTGCCTGGAGATGATTCCTTGGTAGGTGCTTAGAATTGGAAGCTGGACATCAGGGCCTTGTCAAGGGGGCAGGTTGGGATGAAATACTCATTTCTTCTTTTGATATGTCCTTGTCCACAGCTCAGCTTGCTAGGTGTCCTGCAGTTGAGATTGTGGAAGTGGGTGGCCAGCCTCTCTGAGCCTCTGAGGTGGACGGATGACTGGATAACTTTGTGGGGCAGCATCCACAAGGATTCATATTGAGGGGTACCTGAGATACCAACCTGTGTGCCCGGGTTAGTAGACCAAGGTTTTCAGTAGTTGGGGGCCAGTGGAAGCTCCAGTGCTTGGCTATGTTGTTGGCAGCTGGTGGCAGCTGGTTGGGTCTTTTGCCTCAAAAGAAAAGAGAGAAAGCCCCTATGCAGCCTGGCAATTGGCATTCTCATTTCTCTACTGCAATCAAGCTGTATTGTTTTGAAGATTCTGCCTGCAAGTTTCTGTGCCTCTCTGAACATGGCTGCTGACCTTCTTGGGAGCCACACTATTCTTGCTGCACAGGTGAACTAGAGGCTCCTGAGGGCTTCTTGGCCCATGAGATCCCTGAGTGAGCAGGATCCATCTGAGCAGCCAACAGAGCAGAAGTCACCATGTTTGGCTAGCCTGACACAGGAAGCACATCATCTGAGGTGATGAGCTCAGTGCAGGTGTACATCTTAGGTTTTACAGAGTCACAGGACCTCTCTACACAGGCATCTGCAGCCAGGTTGCATCTGGCTATTTGTGGGCAACTTGTCCTGCCCATTCCTTTTCATCAGAGTGATCCTGTTCCCACTTGCTTTTGTTTGATGCTGCCCAATAGCTGCCTTACAGGATGTCCTCCCAGCCCCCATGTCACCTTGTAATTAACCTACATATTCAGGGAGTGTAGATAGGCTCTCCTGCTTCTCTGAGCTGTCTCAACATCTAAGGGCTATGTAGCTTTTGTAGCCAGATATCTTTAGGCAGTTAGTGTTCTCTCTGCCAATCTTAGCCCCACCTCTGCCCAATCCTAGGTCTTCTGTTGTGTTGTTATCTCTGGCTTTCTGCTTTTTGTTTTGCCTTGTTTTTGTTTTTGTTTTTTTGTACAGGTTCTATCATGGAGCTGTTATGCAGGTGAAGGTAGGTGTATAATTACTTATGGTGTTAAGCTCATTTATTGTTTGGGGCAGCCAGGATTGATTTAGGGGAAACCCTTATAGTTGTATGTGTGCTCAGGCCATAGCTCAGGTGGGCACAAGATGTAGAAAGGCCCAAGGTGGGCTGCAGGGGAGTTGTTTCTGATGGTACATTTTGCCTTGCTGGATGGATGAGACAATTGCTTAGCAATAAAAACTATGGGGGATTAGCAGGACCCTTCTTTGGGGTTACAGGCATTGCCCCTCTGAGAACTCAGAGCAGGCCTGCCTAAATATTAAGAGCTCTCTTGGTTGTATTAAACCAGATGCCTTCAGGAAGGTTGATAAAGAGGGAGAAGTGGAAAGAAATGTCAGGCTTCTTTCATGGTGGTTTTAGAGGGGTCTTCTTCCACCAGCTGTGAATTAAGCTCTCTACAGTGCAGGGTTGTACTCTGGAGATTCTCAGTGCTCATGAAAGAAAGGCTTGCTGGTGGAGAGTAGAAAGCATTTCACAAATGACCATGGCATACATCATCTGGTAAACAGAGAGGTACTTCTCTCCAAGAAAATGTATCTGGAATTTATATATTAGCAAGC
Organism: Arvicanthis niloticus; assembly: GCF_011762505.2. Taxonomy (NCBI): domain Eukaryota; kingdom Metazoa; phylum Chordata; class Mammalia; order Rodentia; family Muridae; genus Arvicanthis; species Arvicanthis niloticus. The sequence continues at coordinate 1,018,397 of NW_023045023.1, forward strand.
CATAAGAAGATAGTAGCAGGTATGTAGGTAGGTAGGGAGGTAGGTCAATATGTATTAGGTAGGAAGAAAAATAGATAGATAGATAGATAGATAGATAGATAGATAGATAGATAGATAGATAGATAGATAGAGAGTGAGGAGGTGTATAAGTTGTTATGTAGGCAGGTAGAAAAAGATAGATGCATAGATAGATAGATAGATAGATAGATAGATAGATAGATAGATAGATAGATAGATAGTGAGGAGGTGTATAAGTTGTTATGTAGGCAGGTAGAAAAAGATAGATGCATAGATAGATAGATAGATAGATAGATAGATAGATAGATAGATAGATAGATAGACAGACAGACAGACAGACAGATAAATAGATAGTTACAAAGATTGGTGAATTGCCAGGCAGTTGTTATCATCCTGTTTTAGTGATTACTTGGAGAGAATGCTTGAAGGTACCTTGAAAATTTCTAATGGGCACCCTCAGAGAACCTAGATGTGAATTTGTCTATGAGCATTTAGTGAGGGGAAGGGATGTGCTGCAGAGTTCCAAGTGAAGGAATTGGGAAATTCTCATTGTGCTTTGTGTCTAGGTGCATGTCATCTTGGGTCCACTTGAATCCCTTCAGAGAGCTCTGAGATTCATGTGTGCCTAGACTCTGCACAGGTAGGTAGGTGGGTGTGTGCTAGGATACAGAAAGAAGGATTCATGGTGATACTGACTTGGGGACTTTGGAAGAAGGAAGGAGAGGAAAGAGGTCCTTGAGTCTTGCTTTGTGGTTGGTGAAGGGCTAGGGTATGGTAGAGGTGGGTAGAGGGTTAGAGTGGGGAGAGAGTTTGTGAGGGAGCTGGTATTCGGTCATAATGGTTGCCTAGTTTCCTGGTCAGTTGCCTGGAGATGCTTACTTAGTAGTTGCTTAAAATTGGGAGTCTGAGGCCAGGGCCTGGTTGTCAAAAAGGCAGTTGGGGATGGAATATTCATTTCTTCTTTAAGTACGTCCTTGTCTTCAGCTCAGAGTGTCAGGTGGTCCACAGGGGAGATTGTGGAAGTGGGCTGAAAGTGCTTCTGGTCCTCTGAGGTGGACAGATGACTGGATGACTTTGTCAAGATGCATTTGGCAGATCTCATATTGAGGGGTCTTTGAAATGCCAACCTGTGTGCCCCAGTAAGTAGACCAAGGTTATTGAGGGAAACATCTTTTCATCTTCCATGCACTCTGGGCTCAGGCCAGGTAAACAGTAGGCCTCCGGGACACACACAGCACCCCACCCATTGCCCTGGGTCCAGTGGATAGCCTCCTTCTTCTAGCTGTGAAAAAGTGTTGGGACTAGTATCCCTTTAGAAGTTTAACCAACCCATGTGGACTCTGTTTAACTTCCCCTGTTCTCTGAGCTCTCAAACTCCACCTGGGTGCCTTACCAGCTGAGAATCAAAGTGGGAGGACCTTCTTGGCTGGGTGCCTTGACCTTGCAACTTGAGAGAGTATGCCCAGGGACTGTGGAGTCTGTATCCCCAAGAAGAGAACTGGCTGTTAGTTTTCAGGGACCCTTGTGTGGGCGGGGTCAGGCAACCAGATGCTGGATCAATCTCTGGGCCACGCCCAGTCCGAGTGTCCTGGCTGGGCACTGAGGGGGATGGGTCAGTTCCTGGTCCTCAACTCCAGGCATTTGCTTCTGAGGCTCTGTCTTTGTCTCCAGATTGTCAGGGGGGTTAGGTAGGGTGCCCACAAGATCCTTTGCAAGTATGTGCTCAGTCCTCTTAGTGCTTGCCACTCTTCTGCTGGATCCTTCATTGGCTGGCAGGTGCTCTGCTGTTGAGGAGGGCCTGTGATGGGTGACCCTTCCTTCTCCACCATGCACAACCTTCTGCTCTTTGACACTTAGGCACCTCCATCCATAATCTTGAACCTTACAGGCAGAAGAGATAAAATAAAAATATTGTTTTTATTATTGTTGAGATATTGTTGTTATTTTAAATGAGACATTATTATTATTAGTGAGATATTGTTAGTGAGATATATGATATAATTATTATTAGTGAGATGTTTTTGTTGTTATTATTGAAAGATTGTTATTAATAGTGATATATTGTTGTTATTATAAGTGAGATATTGTTATTATTTTTACTGTGATATTGTTACTATTAGTGAGATATTGTTATTATCAGTGACATATTGTTTTTATTAATTATTAGTAAAACATTGTTGTTATTATTAGTTTGACATTGTTATAATTAGTGAGATATTGTTATTATTAGTGACATATTATTATAAATATTAGTGTGATTTGGTTGTTATAATTAGTGAATTATTGTTATAATTAGTCAGATATTGTTTTTAATACTGTGATACTATTGTTATTATAAGTGAGATATTATCATTATCAATCTGATATTTTTGATATTGTTATTAGTGAGATATTGTTATTATCATTGATATATTGTTATAATTATTAGTGAAGATATTGTAAGAATAATTGTAATTATAGTGAAGGTATTAGTAAGATATTATTGTTATAATTAGCAATATATTTTTGTTATTATTAGTGAGAAATTTTTAGTATTAGTGAGATATTGTAGTTATAGTGAGATATTGTTAAAAATATTAGTGAGATGTTGTTTTTAGTGGTATATATTTGTTATTATAGTGAGATATTATGATTAGTGAGAAATTGTTTTTATTAGTGAGTTATTGTTATTAATGAGATATCTTTGTTAGTATTTGTGATATGTTGTTATAATTAGAGAGATAATTTCATTTTTATTGAGATATTGCTGTTTTTATTATTGATATTTTTGTTCTTATTGAGATACTGATATTATTAGTGAGATACTTTTGTTATTTTTCATGAGATATTGTTGTTATTAGTGTGATTTTTTGTTAATATTACTGTGATATTGTTACTATTAGTGAGATATAGTTATTAGTAAGATATTTTTATTATCCGTGAGATATTGTTATTAATTATTAGGAAGTTATTGTTATTATTAGTAGTAAGCTATTGTTATTAGTGAGATACTTTTGTTATTAAAAGTGAGATATTGTTTTTATTACTAGTGAAATATTTTTTATTGTTAGTGAGGTATTTTTCTTATCATTACTGAAATAATATTATTTTTAGTGATATATTGTTATTGTTAGTGGGATAGTGTTGTTATGAGAGAGATATACTTGTTTTTATTATTGAGATATTGCGGTTATTATTATCATTAAGATATTGTTGTTAATAGTGAGATTTTTTATTAGTAGTAAGATAGGTATTATTATTGAGATATTTTTCTTATTATGAAATGATTTTTATTATTAGTGAGATATTATTATTTCAGTGATATATTGTTATTATTAGAGAGATATTTTTGTTCTTTTTAGAGAGATATTTCTGTTATTATTATGAAGATATTGTTATTAATAGTGAGATTTTTTATTAGTAGTAAGATATTGTTGTTATTAGATATTGTTGTTATTAATGAGATATTTTTTCTATTAGTAGTGGTATATTCTTATTATTAGTAGTAAAATATAGTTGTTATTAGTGAGATATTGTTATTAATAGTGATATATTTTTGTTATTAGTAGTGAGATATTGTTATTAGTGAGACATTATTAGTATTTTTGAGATATTGTTATGGTTATTACTGAGATATTGTTACTATTTGTGAGATATTTTTATTATTAATGATATATTTTTGTTATCATCAGTGAGATATTGTTATTATTATTAGTGAGACATTGTTACTATTTGTGAAATATTGTTATTATTAGAGAGATATTGTTTTTATCTTAAGTGAGATATTGTTATTATTAGTGAGATATTTTAGCTATTATTACCAAAAGATTCTTATTATTAGTGAGATATTGTTGTTTTAATTAGTAAGATATTGTTGTTATTAGTGAGATATTGTTTCCATTATTAGTGAAATATTGTTATTAATGAGATATTTTTGTTATTATTTTTTAGATATTGTTATTAGTACATTATTGTTAATATTAGTGAAATTTTGCTATTAATAGTGAGATACTGTTATTATTAGTGATATATTTTTGTTATTACTGAAAGATTATTATTAGTTAAATATTGTTATTACTGAAATATTGTCATTATTAGGGAAAAATTGTTACTGAGATATTTTTGTTATTATTAGTGAGATATTGTTTTTATTATTAGAGAAATATTTCATCCTTGTGTTGTCACACACATAATGTCACACTGGTGTTTTCACACTCAGAATATTACACCTGTAATGTCTCATGAGTGATGTCATACCTACAATGTAACACCCATGATGTCATACCCATGATGTCACACTCCTAATGTCATACCCATGATGTCATACCTGTAATGTCATACCCATGATGTCACACCTGTCATACCTGTGATGTCATACCCATGATGTCACACTCCTGATGTCATACACTTGATGTCACAATCATGATGTCACACCCACAATATTGCAACAGTGATGTGACACCCTTGATGTAATACTCATAATGTTACACCTGTGATGTCTCATGTGTGATGTCACACCTATAATGTCACAGCCATGATGTCATACCCATGATTTATATCCATCTCATACACATGTCATACCCATAATGTCATTCGCTTGATGTCAAACTCCGGATGTCACACCCGTGATGTCAAACCCAGGTTGTCACACAGTGATGTCACACAGTGATGTCATACCCGTGATGACATACCCATGATTCATATCCATATCATACCCATAATATCATACACTTGATGGCTCATCCATGATATCACACCAACAATATCACAACAGTGATGTCACACCCATAGGGGCACACTCATGATGTCATTCCCATGATGTGACAACTATGATGCCACACCTGTGATGTCACACCCCAGATGTCATACCCATGATGCCATACTTATGATTTTGAACCATGTCATACCCATGATGTCATACAGATCACACTCTTGATCTCACACCCAGAATGTCCTTTACTATGTCACAATCATGACTTTACACCCGAAATGTAACACCCATGATGTGATGCCCATGATTCATACCCATGTCATATCCATGATGTAATACACTTGATATCACACCTGTCATGTCTCACATATCATGTTACACCTGTGATGTCACACCCATGATGTCAGAGCTGTGAAGTCAAACCCATGATGTCACACCTGTGGTGTCATACTCATGTTTCATTATCATGACATACCCATGATGTCATACACTTGATGTCACACTCATGATATAACACCCATGATGTCACACCTGTAATGTAACACCTGTGATGTCACACTTGTAATACATGTGATATCATACCCATGATGTCACACACATGATGTCACAATCGTGATGTCACACACATGATGTCACACCTGTAGTGTCATACCCATGATTCATTACCATGACATACTCATGTTATACCCATGATACTTGATGTCACACACATGATATCATGCCCATAATGTCCTACTTATGACTCATAACCGTATCATACCAATGATGTCATATACTAAATGTAACATTCATGATGTCACACCTGTTATGTCTCACCTGATATGTCATGATCATGATATCACACCTATAATTCTTAACCATCTCATATCCATGTCATACACTTGATGTCTCATCATGAAATCATAACCATGATGTCGCACCCATGATACATACCCTTAATGTCATACCCATGATATCACACCTGTGATTTCACACACATGATATCACACACATGATGTCAAACCCAATACATCACACAGTGATGAAATACCCGTGATGTCATACTTATGAATCCTAACAACGTCATAGCCATGATGTCATACATGTATATCACTCTCTTGATTTCACACCCAGAATGTCCTATACTTTATGTCACAATCATGGTGTCACACCTCTGATGTCATTCCACGATGTAAAACCCATGATCTTATGTCCATGATTTATACCCTTGCCATATCCACGTCATGCCCATGATGTCATATACTTGATGTCACTCCTGTGATCTCACACACATATTATGCCTGTGTTGTCTCAACTGTGATTTCTAACTTATGATATCACACCCATGATGTCACACATGTGTTGTCATACACTTGTTGTCATATACTTGATATCACACACATTATGTCCTTCACTTTATATAACAATCATGATGTTACATCATGATATCAGACCTGTGGTGTCACACTGATGATGTCACACCAGTGATGTCATAGCCATGATTCATTACCATGACATACCCATATCATACCCATGTTGTACAGTTGATGTCACACTCAAGATATCATGCCCATGACACAACCATGATGTAACACCTATGATGTCATAGCTGTGATGTCGTACTTATAATTCATACTCATGATATCATACATTTGATGTCAGACCTGTGATGTCATACCTGTGATGTCAAACGTAATGTCATACTGATAATTTCACAACCATGATGTCATACACTTGATGTCACACTGATGATGTCCCACTCATGATGTCACAGCCATGATGTGATGTCACACTCATAATGTTACAACTGTGATTTCTCAACTGTGATGTCCAATGTAAGATATCACACTCATGATTTATACACATTTAATTTTTGGGATATCATACCTTTGATGTCACACTTGTGATGTCACACCTATGGTGTCATACCCATGATTCATTACCATGACATACCCATATCATACCCATGATGTCGTACACTGATGTCACACTCATGATATCAAGCCCATTATGTGACAACCGTGATGTAACACCTGTGATATTGTCGCTTCCTGAACCGACCAGCAGACAGAAGACAAGGGACATGGGATCTCCTTCCCAACACGGTTAATTCAGGAACCTTGAATTACCGCAAAAGCGCCCGAGCTCTAGCTCCCAGCCCTTAAATCTCCGTGTCCTCTCCAATCAGAACCTGCCACGCGGTCATTCTCGATTGGTGCTGAGCACATGCGTCACATGGCCCGATCTTATGTAACGATGAACAAGCAAAATGCATGCGCAGTAAAGCCTAGCCTACGTCCACCCAGCTTCCTGAAATGGTGAGCCAACATGCCAGGGGCGTCTGCCACCCAGCCAGGTGATGTCATCCCCATAATGTCACACTTGTGATGTCAACCCATGATGGCACACAGGTGATGTCATACACAGGATGTCACACCCAAGATTCTTAACCATCTCATATCCATGTCATACACTTGATGTCACACTTGTTATGCAACACATATCATGTCACCACCATGATGTCACACACTTTATGTTACACCCATAATTTTACACCCATGATGTCATACACTTGATGTCACACCTGTGATGTCAAACATATAATGTGACACCTGTGATGTCTCAACTGTGATATCAAACCAATGATATCACACCCATGAATTATACACGTTTCATACTCCTGATGTCAGAACTGATGTCACACCCATGATGTCTCAACTGTGATGTCACATGGTGATGTCATACTCATGATGTCATAACTGTTATGTCACTTCAGTGATGTCACACCCATGATGTCATACTTGTGATGTCATAACTGTTATGTCACACTTCTGATGTCACACACATGATGTCATACTTGTGATTTTGCACTCATGATGACATACCTGAGATGTCACACCCAGGAGGTCACTCGTGATTTCACACTCATGATGTCCTACAATTATGGTGTCATACACTTGATATTACATTCATGTCACACCCACAATGTCACAACAGTGATGTCATACCCATGATTCATACACATCTCATACACATGTCATACCCACAATGGCATTCACTTGATGTCAAACTCCAGATGTCACACCCATGATGTCACACATGATGTCAAACCCATGATGTCTTACACATGATATCAGACCCTGATGTCACACCCTTGATGTCACACTCATAATGTCACAACTATGATATCTCATGAGCGATGTCACACCTATGGTGTCACAGCCATGAAGTCATACCTATGATTCATATCCTTCTGATACATATGTCATACCCACAATGTCACTCACTTGATGTCAAACTCCAGATGTCACACCCATAATTTCACACCCCTGATGTCTTATCCATGATGTCATACTTATGTTTCAAAATCATGTCACAACAATGATGTCATACATGTGATATTGCACCTGGGATTTCATGCACATGATGTCACTCTCACGATGTCACCACTTGTGATGTCACACCCATAATATCACACAAGTGATATCACAATCATGATTCCTACCCATGATGTCATAACCTGTGAAATCACGCCTATATCAGACCCATGATGTCATACCTGTCATGTCACACATGTAATGTCACACTCATAATTTCATACCTGTCATGTCATACCCATGTTGTCACACATGTGATGTCATACTGTTATGTCACACCTGCCATTTCACACCCATGATGTCATACCCTTGATGTTACACCCATAATCTCACACTTGTTATGTCATACCTGTTATATCAAACTAGTGATGTCATACCTGTGATTTAACACACATAATGTCACAACTGTGATGCCACCACCCATGACGTCAACCAATTATGTCCCACAAATAAAGTCATACTCATGTCATACCCGTGATGTCATACCCATAATGTCACACCATGATGTCATACCTATGATGTCACAACCAAAATGTCACACTTGTGATGTCACACCCCTGATATCATACTCATGATGTCACACTTCTTAGGTCACACACCCTGATGTCATACCTGTGATGTCACACTCATAATGTCGCAGCTGTGATGTCACACCCATGAGGTCACATTCTTGATGTCCTAAAATTGATGTCACATTCATGATGACATAAGTTGATGTCACAATCATGATGTCATACTCATAATGTCACAACAGTAATGTCACACCCTTGATGTCACACTCATGTCATGTACCTGAGATATCTCATATGTGATGTCACACCTATAATGTCACAGCCATGATGAGGGCACACTCATGATGTCATTCTCATGATGTGACACCTATGATGATACACCCGTGATGCCACAACCCTGATGTAATAACTGTTATGTCATACTTATGATTTGTAACCATGTCATACCCATGATGTCATACATGTTATATCACTCTCATAATGTCTCACTCATTTGATGTCATACCCATGATGTCACACCCATGATGCTTAAACCATCTCATATCCTTGTCATACACTTGATGTCGTGCATCTGAAGTCAAACCCATGATGTCACAAACGTGATGTCATACTGTTAATGTCAAACCCATAATGTCAAACCTCTGATGTCACACCTGTGGTTTCACAGACATGAATGATATCACACTCATCATGTCAACCATGATGTCACATCCATGATGCCACAACCGTGAAAGTCACACAAAAGACATCAAACCCATAATATCACATTCATAATGTTACACCTGTGAAGGCTCAACTGTGACGTCAAACCTATATCACACCCATGATTTATATACATTTTATACACATGATGTCATATCTATGTGATGTCGCATGTGTAATGCCATACATAATATCACACCTGTGATGTCACACCATGAGGTTATAGTCATGATGTCACAACTGTTATGTCACACAGTAATATAACACCAGTCATTTCAACCCATAGTTGTCACCTCCATGATGTCACACCCATGATGTCAGACTCGTAGTGCTACATCTGTGATGTATCAACTATTAATTCAAACCTATGATATCACACCCATGATTTATACACATTTCATACCATGATGTCAAACTTGTGATGTAACTGTCATGATGTCATACTTGTTATGGCACACCCATGATGTCATACCTGTAATGTCATATCCATGATGTCATACCTCTGATGACAAATGTGCAATGTCACACCCATATTTTCACACCCATGATGCATGCCCTTAATGTCACACCCATAATTTTATATGTTGAGTGCAACCCATGATGTCACACCTGTGATGTCACACCCTTAATGTTACAACCATAATGTCATACACATGATGTCACAATAATGTCATTCCCATGATGTCATAACCATATCACACTAGCAATACCCATGATGTCATTTCTGTGATGTCACACATGTTACACCTGTGATCTCATCTGTGATGTCAACCTATGATATCACACCCATGATTTATATATATTTTATACACATGATGTCATACCTGTGATGTGACACGTGTAATATCACATTAAATTTTAACCCTTGATGTCATATGTGTGATGTCACAGCCTGAATGTCATACCCCTGATACAACACACATGGTGTCATACCTGTGTTCTCACACCATGATATTACCCCATAATGTCACACCCGTAATGTGACAACCAGATGTTACAGTCATACGTTACATCTGTGATGTCTCAACTGGGATGTAAAAACCAATGATTTTTACACCGATGATTTATACTCACGTGCATACCTCTTATGTCATACTTGCGTGTGTCATATTCATAATGCCAACACCTGTGATGTCACATCTGTGATGTCATACCTGTTATGTCACATGTGTAATGCCACACCCATAATTTCACACCCATGATGTCATACACTTGATGTACACCCATGGTATCATACCTGATGAATCACACCTTGATGTCACCCTCATGGATGTCACACTATTATGTAAACACCATGATGGACACACCCATGATCTCAGTCATGACATACACATAATGTCATACCCATGTGTTCATACCTGTGATATCACACCATGATATCAACCCTACTGCATAACCATGATGTCACACTAGTGATGTCATGCCTGTGATATCTACCCATGTTTTCATTTCCATGTCATACCATGATATCTTTTTCATAAAAGGATAAATATAATCTATTATAATATATAATATCATTATATCATACAGTATCTTATAATACTATGTTATATAATTTAATATGGAATACTATGATATATTTAATAGATTTTTGCTTTATTATGTGTATTGATTAGATTGATTGAGACAGAGTTGTTTTTGGTTTTGCTTTATAATGACATATAGATTATGACTGATTACTTGAAGCATAGTTTCTCTGGTTAGCTATATAATGATGTATAATTATGATTGATTAAGATAGAATTTATCTGGGTTTAAATTATAACGATGTATTTGATTATCATTGATGAGGCAGTTTCTCTGAGTTTGCTTTATAATGATGTATTATGTTTATTATGATTATGGGGATGATAAGTCTATGGGATCATTACAATGATTCCATAAAGCAGTCATTCAAGCTGTAGCAAGCCTTTATTTGCAGGTGAAATAATCTAATTAAACCAGCATATTAATTTGTTAAAAAATAACAGCAGACATTCATTATAATCTACTCTAGAAACAATTGAAAACCTAAAGCTAGATTATATATATAGATATATTATATAATATTACATTCCTAGATTACATAGCACATAGTATATAGTATACTGCACACAAATATATAACATGTATAGTATAGTATATTAGTATATAGTATATAGTATATCAGTATTATAGTATATAGTATATAGTATATAGTATATAGATATAGTATATAGTTATAGTATATAGTATATAGTATATAGTATATAGTATATAGTATATTAGTTATATGTATATAGTATCTAGTATATAGTATACTGCAGACAAGATTAACATGTATAGGATAGTATTATAGTATATAGGTTATATAGTATATAGTAATATAGTATAATTATTCTATAAATATGTAATAAGTTATATAATATAGATCATATATAATGTAAAGTACAAAAATTACACAATAAAATTAAATGCAAGTCCTCCAAGCCAATGCACAAAACTTGGCCTGTACATAATCTTATATAATCGTGTGGCTATCAATGCTCGCTTTTAAATTAGAGTGAGTTTTCATTTCATTCTAAAGTAAACAAGATTGAATTATTGAATGTATGTTATTAAAATGGTATAAAAACAAAAGGGAAGAAGGGAATGGAAAAGTAGATTGTCCTTTGTGGAGGGAGAAAATGGGTTTAAAATGGATTAATGTTCTAAAATGTACATAAATAAAGCATGCAAATAAATATAAATAAAATAAAAATTTAAAAATGAAGAAATACAAAATAAAAATAAAGTATCCAATAAAAAACTTAAATGGAATTAAATAAAATTAAAAAAGAAATAGCCTGTATTATGAGAATAATATAAATTAAATAAAATAAAAATTAAATTAAAACACATCTAAAAATGAAATAGCAGTTGTTGAAAGTGAGAACTGATAATATAAATTAAAAATATTAAAAACAAAAGAAATAACATTGTAGGTGTGAGAAGTTATATGATAAATTAAAGGTAAATTTAATTTAATTTAATTAAAAATATTTAAAAAATAAAATAACATTATAGTGTGTGATAACGTACATGACCACCGCCCATGAAATACCTTGAAGTCTGTGTAAGAGTATGCCGGACACGAGATAAATTAAATGATAGAATTTATACAAAGTCAACATACAAAAAATTAATCTCCTTTTTGAAAGATAAAAATACACTGACTGTTACAAGGTATCCCTTGGATCAAATACCAGAATTTTATTTAATATCAAGCGTTTACCAACCACTGCAGGCAAAGAAATAAATCTCATGACAGCTAGTGAGAAGCAGCAATTTTCATGCAAAAGAAGGATTAATTTTTGTCTGAAGGTACACCTACATGGATATAGGAGGCGAACTTGGTTTGTACTTATTTATTTATATTTTTTTGTACTTTTCTTTTTCATTTGTCTTTAAATTCTATATTATTATTGTATTTGTTTTTAGTCTCTTAATATTTTTGTTTTATTTGGTTTTGTATTTATTTATTTTATTCTTTTATGTACGTTGAGTTCGTTTATTTGTTTTTATTTTATTTAAATTTTTAATTTAAAACTGTTAATTTATTTTTAATTTTTTATGTTTTTAGTTACTATATTTGTTTTATCGTTTTATTTTATGCATTGTTTTAATTCGTTTTTATTTGTTTTTATTTATTGTATTTTTTAAATTTTTAGTTGTTTTGGTTTTTACTATTTAGTTTTTAAATGTTTTAGGTTTTATTTTCATTTTTTATAATTTTTTTATTAAATTTTAATTAACTTGTTAAATTTCATTTTTATATTTTTATTTTTAATTTATTTTTTTATATTTTTTGTGTTTTTGTTATTTTATTTGTTTATTTTTTTCATCTTATTTTTATTTTTTAAGTTTTTCTCATTTGTTTGAATTTTATTTTATTTGTGTTTATTTGTATTATCTGATTTTATTATTCTTGTTATTGTTTTATTTTCTTTTCCTTTTATTTGTTTTTTAATACGTTTTTTGATTATTTATTACTTATTATTATTTTATGGTTTGATTACCTCCTTTAACAAAACCATTGAAAATCTCACCTTTGTCTACATAATTATTTGAGATTAGTGAGAATCAAGGAGAATCTATGTTGTTTTGTGACAATAACCACAGGGAAGAGAGGCAGGTGACACACATAGCAGACTGTGACAATAACATGGAGAGCAGACCATGTGTGACCACACACAGTGTGGTGTTGTGAAATTACAAAACAGAAGAGAGTGTGTGACATAACACAGCATATTGTGGTGTGACCAATATCACTGAAAGAGAGCATTGTTACAGACAACACCAAGTTGTGACAATAAATGGGAGGAGAGTGTGTATGACACACACAGCACTGGTGTAATAAAAACACATGAAAAGACAACCTGGCTTGACAGACACAGCAGGGTTGAGAGTAACAAGAGACTACAGTGTGGCATGTTTCACGGTACATGATATTTTCTAAGGTTTAATCACCATAAGGAATCTTTTCGGGATGTTTCATGTGTATGTGATATTCTAATGTAATCAAATAGAAGCTGTGGCGTGATCATGTGTATGTGATTTTTAATGTGATCAGATGAAATAATGTATATTATAATTTTATAAAAATAATAGTGAAAACTGTTAATATTAATATAGAAAATCACAATAATACTGAAATAAAGCAGAAATTATGGCATAAAAACATAATACAATATTTAATAAATAACATTACAAATAAAAAATAATTCAAATAAATATTAATAATGATATAATGATCATATAATAATAAAGTAAATTACTGTTACCAATTATGTTGTGATTGATAAGAGATAAATAATAAATAGTAATTACATAGCAAATAGAAATTATGATTACTATAATAACAGAAAAATATAACATAATAACAAGTGCTAAAATAAAAAAAATATAATATAATTATTTATAAATAATACTGACAAGAAAAAAAATAATATAATATTGTGGTTTGAAACCCTGAGGTCATGTTACGGAAGGTCTGTACTCAGTCATTATATGAGAGATACAAATGTGCATAGTCCTATAATAATACTATAATAATCAGTAATACTAATAATAATGTATACAGTAAAAATAATAAAATAATAAATAAAACTATTAATCGTAATGTTAATAAAATAATAAAAAAATTGTAATAAATAAATAAAACTACTGTTTAATAAAAATAATCGATTTCAACTGTTAATAAAGACAATACTAAACAAGAATAATAGTAAAATAATGACAATGATTAACACTTGTATGAGTTTGAATAATATAAAAATCTAAGAGTGTTGTACCTGGTGTTATTTCATTAATAGATACAGGCTGAAAGTAATAATAATAACAAACAATATACTATTAATGGAAAATAAGATATAAATTATATAATGTAGCCTATTAAAATATCTGGACTAAATATTCAATTAAAATTAAAATATGCAATACATAAAATCCAAAAAATAAAAGTATCAATACAAAAATATAAAATATTAATAAATAATTAAATAATTTTATGTTAACAGAATATAAATAATTGTAAATAATTAAAATGGTCAATAAAAATATTTTTTAAAATTGACTGAGATAAAAGGAGAGCAAGTGATTGTTTACTCAAGGCTTAAATTCAATTTTGAAAGACACCCAAACACTTATATAGTTGATGACATTATGTTATTTGATCTAATTTATATAATTTTATATAATTTATATATTTTTTATAATTTGTAAGTTTCATATAATTTTATATTAATATAATGAAATAAATTATGTTATAGAATTATAAATTTTAAAGAGTTTATATATTTCTATAAGCAAAAAATTTATCTTTTTATAGATGTATATAGTTTTATAAATTCATATAATTGATATAATTTTATATGTTTTCTGCTAACTTATATAATTTCACATAAATATATAACCTGTATGTTTATATATTTTAATTATAATTTATATTCTTTTATAACCTTTTTCTTATTTATATAATGTATATAATTTATATGATTGATGTAACTTGCTAAGTAATAATGTATATAATTGGATGTTAATTTGTATAATTTATACAAGATTCATCAAGAAGTAGAATACATAAAGCTTAAAATATATTAGTGGCCACCCTCAACCCTCGGATAATAACGACATCCATGATGTTTAAAGGTATATTTTAATTATATTGATATGATATATTCATAGTATATATTTATAATATATTATTATATTTATATCTTATTAATAGTTATATATCCATGTTAACACATATTTACATTATCATGTTAGACATTATCATAGTACGTATTCAATGTTTTTGTGAAGAAAAGATTCTTGGTCATTCTTCCTTCTGTAAGTAAAGATTGTGAGAAACTCCTGCCTGACATGATTATTATATGCTGGATATGGAATAATGTTTTATTACCTGACCAAATAGATTATATCTGTATATATAAAATAATATTATGTGATACAATATACTGTGGAATATGGGATTATATTATTTGCCTGACAGATACATTATACTGCTTAAATGAGACAATACAGAAAAAAGTATTGAAAACATAAAATTGTTTATAAAAAAGTCCCTTAAACTTGAAGGATATGTAAAAATACTTTCATGAAACTGAAAAATGTTAGAAAAAATTTCTGATGAAAATTGAAATTTTTACTGGAAAAAATAATAAAAAAATAAGGTAAACAAAAATTTAATTGTAAAAATATTAAAGATGTTTGAGGGAATTGAATCAAATGATGACAAATTAAAATGATGTATTAAAAAATGATTAAAAAAAATTCATAAAATTTGAATATTGCCAAAAAATTATTCTTAAAAAATTGAATGTGATTTAAAAAGAATTTCTTATTATTATTTGCATGGAGGAAATGTTTTGATAAAATTAAAAGACATTGAAGTAAAGGGTGTGAAAATTAAGATAGTGAAAATTTGATTAAAAAATTATAGGAAAAGTTTGCTTAAAATGATGGCAAACATAAAAAAAAGTTTTTAAACATTTCGTACACAAAAAAAAATAAAAAATTGTTAAAGAAAAAACAATTGACATAAAATGAATGTGTTCTAGAAAAATTTCATATAAAATTGAATATTTGAGCAAAATTAGTTTATAACGTGAAAAGCTAGTGATGAAAATAAATATGCTGGAAATGTGAGAAAAAAAGTAGTAAACCACACATATAAAAATTTGATTAATTATGATGGCAAATACAAAAAAAAATATTTTAAAGAGGAAATGTGTTTCTAAAAATTTTTTGATCCTAAATAAATAAAAGATGACAATAAAATTCACTTTGAAATTGAAAGTGGTTTAAGGAAAATTTCTGATACAAAATTGAGTATTTGTTTCAAATGTGTTTAGTTAAATTATAAGACAATATCAATAAAACTAGCAATAATGTAAAAATAAAGTATTTAAACTTAAATTAAGTATGAAAATTTAAAAAATAAAATCAAACATGGAAAAAATTGATTAAAATGATAAAAACTATAGGAATACTGTATGAAATAATTTGAACCAGTTTTTTTAAAAATATTTTTAAAAATGATTGATTTACAAGGAACAAATACTGATAAAATTAAATGTAATTAAAAAAATTTCTGATAAAATTGAAATTAGTATGCAAAAAAATTGTGTGAATAATGAAGACATTGTTGAAAAAAACTAGTGATAAAAATTAAAATAAATATTGATAATTTGAGAAAATATATAAACCATAAATATATTTTGATTCAAATGATGACAGATATAAATAATTGAAAAATTAAGTCTTTTAAAAAAATCCTAAAAACAAATTCACAAGGGAAAAATTTACATATGTAATTGGAATGTGATTTAAAGAAAATTTTTGATTAAAATTGAGTATTTGCATGGAAAAATGTTTGATAAAATTGCAGATATTGTTGAAAAAAATTATGATAAAAATTATGATAAATTGAATTTATTGAAAAAAATAGAAACTCAAATGGAAAAGTTTGGTTTAAAAAAACTAATGATAAAACAATTACGATAAACAGTGAAAGTTGATGAAAAAATATCACAACCATACATGGAGGAAATTTAATTATAATGGAAGTAAATATCAACAAAGTATGAAAAAATATTGTTTAAAATCTTGAAATTGATAAGGAAAATCTTATTATAAAACTGAATGTGATTTAAGGAAAAATTTTAAGAAAATTGAATATTTGCATACAAAATGTTTGATAAAATTAAAGACATTTCAAAAAACAGGCTTAACAGGTGATACAATTAAGATAAAATAGTGAAAATGTAATGCATAAAATATAATATCATATAGAAAAATTTGATTAAAAATGATGCTAATGCAAAAAACATGTATAAAAATGTTGAATCATTTTTTAAAAATTTATAAAAATAATACAATATAGACAAGGAATAATAAGTTTAGTATAAATTTAAATGTGATGTAAGTAAAACTTTTGATAAATTGAATATTTGCATGGAAATAGATGTTTGATAAAAATTGAAGAAATTGTTGGAAAAACCTATTGATAAAAATTAGATAAATCTTGAAAATCTTATAAAAAATACACAAAAATCTAGAAAAATTTAATGAAAAACATGAGAAATATAAAAGTACATAAAAGTCAAATTATTTTTTAGAAATTTTTTAAATAATACATGACTGATTAGAAAAAAATTGATATAAAATTGAATTGTGATTTAAAATAAATTTCTTATAAAATTGAATATTTGCATGGAAAAGTTGATAAAATTCAAGGAAATTAAGATTAAAAACTAGGGATAAATTAAAATAGTAAAAATGACAAAAAATATATAAACTTACATGGAAGAATTTCATAAGAATGATGATAAAACAAAAAAATATTGAAAAAAAATGAAGTTATTAAAAATTCTTAAAATTAAAAGATTTGGTTAAAAATTGATATGAACATTGAATGTGATTTAATGCAAACTTCTCATAAAAATTGAATTTTGCATGGAAACTATTTGATAATATTGAAAATATTGTTGAAAAAATGTAGTGCTAAAAAATTAAGATAGCTAGTGAAAATTTGAGGAAAAAATAAAAACAAAATATAGAAACATTTCCAATTTAATATTATAATAAATATATCAGTAAAGTTTTTCTTTGTCAATCTTCAATTTTTAAAAATTGTTTTATAAAATGTTCAAGTAGTTATACATTTTTTTGTATTTGTAATTAGTTTAATCAAACGTTTCTCTATTTTCTTAGACCATCAACCTAGAACTGACTTTATTACATGTATGTAATCAAAATGGTATAAAAGCATAAAGAAAGAGGGGGATGGGTGATTGTGGGTTCTAGGGAGGGGATATGGGGAATGATGATGACATCGTACTGTAAATAAAATAAATATAAAAAAAGAAAAGCAAATAAATTGTAAAATTCAATATAAGGGACTAGTTTAAAGTTAAATTGTTAGTTTCAGTATAGGATTGTTAAAATTTTAAATTGCAAATTTCAATATAAGGTATTAATATTAAAAATGGAAATATCTATATACAACTAGTTAAATTAAATTTAAAAATTTCAATATAGGATTATAATATTAAATTAGAAAAATCTAATTGTGACTAGGCAACACAACTTGTAAATTTCAAATAGAATTTGTTAATATTAAATTGGAAATGTCAAAGTTCTTGAAATTTTCTATTAGGACTAGTGAGATTAAATTTCATTATACAAACTATTATATTAAATGAAAGTTTCTCTATATGACTAGTGAACAATTATTAAATTGTAAATTTTAACAAGGAACTTGTAATTATTAAATTCAAATTTCAATGGGAGCACTAGTTAGTATATAATTGAAAATTTCAATATAGGAATAACTAAAACTTATTGAAAATTCAAAGTAGCAACTAGGTTTATATTAAAATATACCATTTTTAATATAGGGCTAGTTTAAAATTAAAAAGAAATTTAAAAGGGTTAAATAATAGTAAATTGTAAACTTCAATTCATGACTACATTAATATGAAATTGGAAATTACTATATATGAATAGTTAACATTAAATTTATAAACTTCAATTATAAGCCTAGTTAATATGAAATTGAAAACTTCTGAATAAGACTTAGTAACATTATATTGTAATTTTAGTATGAAAATAGTTTATTATTAAATAGAAAATGTAGAGAGAAAGAATATTAAATTTTAAATATTACTAATTAAATATTAAATTGGAAATTTCAGTATAGGTCTGGTACATATTAATTGGAATTTCTCTATATAACTGTTAACATTAGATTTAATTTCAATCAAAAGATTAATTTATAACAAAATAGGAAATTTTGGCAAAATATGTAAATTTTAATATAGGATAGATAACCTTTAATTGGAAATTTAATATAAACTTGTAAAAATATTAAATTGGAGAATTTTTTACATCAATAGTTAACATAAAAAGTTGTAAATATCAATATAAGACTAGTTTATTCAATTGGAAAGTTCAAAAATATTGTAAAATTTGAATAATAGGAGTAGTTAAAATTAAATTGTTAATTTCAATATAAACATTTTATAAATATTTTAATATTTAGTTGCAAATTTCAATATAGACAAGATATATTAAATTGGAAATTACAAAGTTATGTGGATTTCAATATAGGACTAGTTAATATAAAATTTACATTTCAATGTAGGACTAGTAAAAATTGAATTGTAAATTTCAAAAAAAGTAGTAAATATTAAATTGTACATTATAATATAGGATAATTAATATAAAATTGAATATCAAACATAGGAGTTATTAAATATTTATTTGCTATTTCAATGTAGGATAGTTAACTTAAATTGGATTTTTTTTTTTTGTATTATTGACTAGGTAAGATTAAATTGTAAATTTCAATAAAAGGACTAGTTAAACATAAATGTAAATTTTATTGACCTAGTAATATTACTTTTTAAATTTCAGTATAGTACAAGTTAAAATTAAATTGTACATTTTAATATAGGATGAGATAAAATTAAATGGCAAGTTTCAATATAGGACTAGTTAAAATTCATTGTAAGTTTCAATATGGACTAGCTAAAATAAACTGGAATTTCAATATCGGACTATAAAATTAAAGTCTAAATTTTCAATGAAAACCAGTTAATATTAAATGGAAGTTTTAAAGTTTTTTGTGAAACTTTAATATAAGACTAGTTAAATATACAAATTTTAAAATTTCAATATAAAAATTAATAATATTAAATTGTAAATTTTAAAACAGTACTAGTATATAATTAATTGTACATTTCAATATAGAATAGAAAACAATTAAATTTTACTTTTCAGTAGAGGATAGTTTAATATGAAATTGGAAATTTTATAGTTGCATAGTTATCATAAAATTATATTTAACTATATTACATTTTAAAAAAACAGGACTAATTAATATTATTAAATTTAACTGTAAATATAGGACTAGTTTAAAATTAAAACTTTAAGTTTCAATAAGCCAGTTAAAATTAAATTGTTGTGGTGGATAGCCCTAAGCCTGTGTTGTCATGGTAATTCCACTCCTGGGAGGGCTGCGAAGGAGGAGCTGAATTTGTAAACCTTCTGTCCAATCAAATGGTTTGTTTAAATAAAGGCTACAGCAGTGATTGGGCAGTGGCGAAGAGGAGTTGGGAGGAGCCAGAGGCAGGGAAAGAGGATAAGACCAAGAGAGCGTTGGAGTTGATGGGAGTTGGCAAGTTCGGTGGAAGCAGAGGAGTTGGCAGGTTGGTGGAAGGGGGAGAAGAGAAGACGAAGGAGACCCTGACCTAGGAAACCAGCCAAGTTGTTAAGAGCCTCTTAGCCGGGAAATAGTGTAGTAATGGTGAATTGACCCAATCTAGGCATGCATCGTTCATTTTTGATATTTACTATTGTTGTCTGTATTCTATGGATCTCCCTATGGGCAAGAGATTTACCACAACCCAATGAAATTTCAATATAAACTAGTAATATTAAAATGTAAATTCAATATAAGGACTGGTAAATTAATTGGAAATGTCAAATATTATAAATTATAACTTAGCACTAGTTAATATTATATTTGAAATGGGGATATACTAGGCGTTAATATATAATTGTAAATTTCTGTGTACTGTTAACCTAAAATTGTAAAATCATAGTCGAGCTATTTAACATTAAGTTGTAAAATGAATATAGTAATAGTTAATAATAAATAGAAAATTTTAATATAGCACTAGTTAATATTAAATTTTAAACTAGAAAAATAAGAAATATATAACAGTAAATTGTAAATTTATGTATATGACTAATTAACATAAATGGTACATTTCAATATAGGGCTAGTTAATATTATATTGAAAATGTCAATGTATATGAATTTCAAATAAAAGAATAGTTATATAAAATTAAAGTGAAAATTTGAATAACATGATGGAATTAGAAGTTTTTAAAAATTCTTGATTAAATGAAGACAATATATGAAAAAAGAATAAAAATTCTTAAAACTAGAAAAAATTGCTAAAAAAAATGTCAAAATTATCATGGAAAATGCATTTTAAAAATTAAAGATAATTTAAGAAAAATTTCAGAAGAAATGGAATATTGCATGGAAAATGTTTGATAAAAGTGAAAGACATGTTTTAAATATGTAGTGAAAAAATTAAGGTAAATATAAAACAATTGTTTGAAAACATAGAACACATTGTGGAAAAGTTTTGGTTACAATAAAGACAAATATAGAAAAAAGATGGAAAATATTTAAATTGTAGGAAAAATACATTAAAAATTCGAGTGGAGATAGATAAAATCATTAAAATATGAAGATAAACTAGGAAAACATTGTTTGAAAACTATAAAACATTTTTGGAATCATTTGATTTAAATGATGGACAAATATAGAACTAAATATGAAAATACTGAAATGTAGAAACTCTCTACTAACAATTTTAAGATTGTCATGGAAAAATAATCAGAAAAAATTGAAGCGATTAAGAAAATTTTCAGAAGATTTTAATGTTTATAAACATGTTAGGTATTGTTTGATTAAATGAAGGGCAAATATTTAAGAAAGTATAAAATAAATAAACACAGTGTGTGGAAATCACTAAAAACACCAGATTGACATGGAAAATATCATTAGAAAATTGAAGTGATTTAAGAAAAACTTTCAGGACAAATTGAATATTTGCATGGTAAAAATAGTGGAGATAAAGTTGTTTGTGAACATGTGATATAAAATTACTGAAAAGAAGAAAACATTATTGAAAAAATATTAAACATTCCTTGAAATTTTGGTAAAATGAAAGGCATAAAATACAGATATGTGTAAAAATTGAAACTGTCATAGAAAAATCCTTAAATAATAAATTCAGATGACAGGAATAAATATTAGAAAATAAAAAGATGATCTAAGCAAATTTTCAGAAAGAATTCAATATTTGTCATGAAAAATATTTGATAAAATTCAAGACATTACTTTTAAAAAAGAGTTATAAAAATTAGGATTAATTATAGAAAAATAAACAAAGAAACTTGTAAAATATATGTTGGAAAATTTTTGGTTAAAATGAAGACAAATACAGAAAAAAGTATTATAAAAATCTTGAAACTATACAAAACTTCTTATAAAAAAATCAAGATGACATGGAGAACTTCATGAGAATATTGAGATGATTTAAACATTTTCAGAAGTAAATTGAATATTTGCACGAAAAATAATTGGATAAAGTTAAAGACATTGTTTAAAGTTAGGTAAAAAATTAGGCTAAGCAGAAAAAATTATTGAAAACTTAGAAAAATTTGTTGAAAAAATTTTGGTTACAAATGAAGACAAACATAGGAAAAAGTGATGAAAATATTGAACTCTAGAAAATCCTTGAATAAAATTTAAGAGGACATAGAAAAATTATTAGAAAATAGAAAGTAATTTATTTAAAATTTTCAGCAGAAAATTGAATATTTGCATGGAAAAAGTTATGAAATTCAAGTCATGTTTTAAAAAGTAGTGAAAAATGAAGAAAAAATACAGTAAACATTCTGAAAAAATACAAATATTTGTAGAAAAAATATTTGTTTAAAATGAAGAGAAATATAGAAAAAAAGTATGAAACTATTGAAAGTATTTCCAGAGGAAATCAATAAAAAATTCAAGATTAAAATGGAAAATCCATCAGTAAGTTGAAGTATGCTAGGCCAATTTTAGCAAAAAAATAGAATATTTGAATGTAAAAAATATTTGATAAAATTAAGACCATGTCACAAAAACTAGTGATGAAAATTAAAAATAAATACTGAAAATTGATGAAACAACACAAAACTTCTATGAAAGAATTGATTAAAATGATGACTATAGCAAAGAAAATGTATTAAAAAGTGAAACGTGGTTGAAAAATAACCTAAAAAAAAAAAATTCAAGATTGTCAGAAAAATATATTAGAAAATGAGAATGATTTTAAGAATAATTTCAGAAGAAATTTGAAAATTGCATAAAAATGTTTGATAAAATTGAAGACAATTGTTTGAAAATTAGTGATAAAGGAATTACACAAAAATATAGAAAAAAATTGTTGAAAATATTAAAAATATTTTTGTGGTAAAAATTTTGACAAATTTTAACACAAATATAAGAAAGTATGAAAATCTTCTTATTGTCTGTTGAAAAAATCCCTGAAAAAAATGGAAGATGACAATTAGTAATAAAACTACGATGGATATAGCGAAAATCATTTGAAAATTATATAAAACATTTGTGGAATGTTGGGTAAAATGAGACAAAATAGAAAAAAAAAAAACCATGAAAACATGAAACTGTTTGTAGAAATAATCCCCTAAAAGGAAATTCAAGATTGACATGGAAAATTCAATACAAAATTTAAGATCACTTAAGTAAAATTTAGGAAGAATTGAATATTTTTTGCATGAAAAATAATTTGATTGAAATTCAAGACATTGTTTTAAAAAGTAGTGAAAAATGAAGATTAGAATATAGAAAAATACTGTTGAAAAATACAAAATATTTGTAGAAAATTTTGTGTTTTAAAATGAGACAAATATAGAAAAGAATGATTTAAAAACTGATATTATTTATAGAAAAATCTTAAAAAAGTCAATATTGATTGGACATGAAAAATTCATTAGAAAATTAAAGATACATTAAGGAAAAATTCTGAAAAATCCCTAAATATATCAT
Organism: Arvicanthis niloticus; assembly: GCF_011762505.2. Lineage (NCBI taxonomy): Eukaryota > Metazoa > Chordata > Mammalia > Rodentia > Muridae > Arvicanthis > Arvicanthis niloticus. Next base: position 1,042,814 of record NW_023045023.1, read on the forward strand.
GAAAAGATATTTGATAATGTGTAGGACATTCGTTGAAAACATTATGTGATAACAATTAAGTAAATATAGAAAAATTTGATGAAAAAATATAAAATTTTAGAGAAAAGTTTTTCACTGGAAATGAAGATGAATTCAGAATTTTAAAATGGGAAATATTGAAACTGTTTGTAGAAAAACCTCCTAAAAAAACGTTCAAGATTTTATATGGGTAAATTTGTGAATATTTAGAATTATTAAATGAAATTTGGGAAAAATTAATTTTTGCCACAAAAAAGTTAGATAAAAATTAAAGACATGTTGAAAAAAATTAGTATAAAATTAGAAACTTAAAGATAAAAACAATTTTTGAACTAATGTAAAAAACAATTATTAAAATTTTTTTGATTAAGGTGACCTCAAATGTAGAAAAAATACTTAAAAATTAAAAATATTTTATAAAAATCTATAGTAAAATTAAAGATTCTCATAAAAATTTTCTTTAAAAACATGAAGATATTACAGAACAAATATAATGTATGTATGATTAAATATATAATACATAATTACAAAAATACATAACACATAAAACACATAAATCTAATATAGAACCATATTACATATAAGATACAACCACATAAACATATAATATATATTATTTATATGTTATATATAATATTTAAAGTATAAATATAAATATAAAACATATTAGTATCTAGGATATATCTAATATATTATACATTATATTATATATGACTATGTAATATATGTATATATTATGTAAAATATATGCACCTATAGATATATTATATATTTGTCTTCATATTATATGTAATATATAAATATATGATACACATAAATAATTGATGTATAGATGATATAATAGACACCATATGATATAAATATACTAATATAAATCTTGTATAAAAATACATAATAATTATTTATTTTCTTTATATAAGATAAATGCAATAAAATATATGTATAATTGATAGATTTAATATATTAATATTACTTGGAGGAAAATAAATATATGTATGTCTATACAATATCTTTCATTATACATATATGTATATATATGTAAATATATATATTAAGCTGTTAAAATTCAGCACAGACATTAAAATGGTGTGAAAATTCACAGACATTCTGATGTTCTATGGCATTGCAGTGTGATATAGACACATTCCCAACACCGTCAGCACAGGTTGAGTATCTGGTCTACCGAATGGATGATGTGAAGTATAGGTGAGAACTTGGTATACAGATCAGTACCAAAATAACACTCAGGTTACTGAGTTTCCAATATTGTAATTATAGAAATGGACATGGTCTACTTATATATAGTTACATATATATAATTAAAATACATACATTCATAAATCTATAAACAAATTTTCATTTAATATATACCTGTATAAAATAGTATATAAGATATAATATATGTAATATATAATACACATATTGCATATTATACATTTGATAGTATATTATATAATATATTCATATGTGATCATATAATATACATACTATGTAAATACAAACCTGAATTTCATATATATGTATGTATATAAATAATTTATAATAGGTATTATAATAATACATATAAATCAGTACAATATATAATTATATATGATACAAACACTATACATTAATATGTGTAACATTAATTTATGTTATACAATATATAATAAAAAAATTTATTATATTCCATAATATATATGTTACACACCTATATAATGTTAAAATTTATATAATCAAATAGTTACATGGATTATAAAATAAACTATTATATGTAAAATAGAATAACTATATGGACTATAATATAATAAGATTAATATAACAATTATACCTATGTATATGATAAATAGTATGGGACCAGCTTGCCAAAAAGCACAATACTAGCCATGATTACCAGCTGCTTCACAGACTACAGCTAACCACATAGTGTGATCAAAGGGTAGCACTGTTCCTCCTGCTGCAGCCTGCTCAGCCACAGGCTACCCAAGGCTATGCATCACGGGGCTTTCTGTGGTAGGTCTGAACAAAGAGAGGGGCATGGCATTGACCAGCATGGATGTGTCAATTAGAAAAACCACAATAATAATACAACATCATCAGTAATAAATAATTAACAATAAGAAAGAATTGTTATATTTTATATATATTAATTTTCTATCCATACATATAAGTTTTATTATGTAAAATGTATACTTATATTGTTATACATATTATTATGTATGTATAATATAATAGTATATATATTTTAAATATATTAAATATACATAAATTTAAATTGTAAAATATATAGTAAATATATATGGTAATATGGATAGTACAATGTACAAAAATTCATGTAGACAATATGATATATAAATATATATAAAAAAACATTAAAATTTATACATATTACATAATATAATAGTTATAACTATATATTAATGTATATATACTATATATAAAAATATAAACAGGAATATTATAATATATATTAAACTAATATATAATAGTATAATATACGTTAAATGTATATAAATATTATAGTAAAAATATATAATAATATATAGTAACAATATAATAATATAATATTAATATATAATTGACAATAGTATTACGAACATTAACATATTGTAGTATTATAATGTGTATTATGTATAATATATAACATATATTATTATACGTGAGAGTTTTCTTCAGCTGTCCTGATAACTGTGTACTGCACTCTCAATCTCCCAGGAAAAACTCTGTAAATTGTAGGCATTGTTCCGAATGAGAGTCCCATGAAGAAATGACATATATGAACACCCAAGGTTATAGATGCTGTACCTATGGCTTGAAACGTTATTATATATCATTCTGAGAAAATGTGTAACAGACATGAAGACATTCAATGATATGCTTAGTTATATTAGAAAACATAATATATGCAATCTGTTACATTATATTAGTATATAATATTGAGGGAAGAGCAGGCGATTTGTTCCTGAGTGGTCTGGTGGATGGTTGAGACAAATGATTAGCAATAACTAATATGGAGAGTTGCGGAACCTTCCTTCCTTGGGGTTGTGGGGCCTTGCACCTCTGAGAACTGAGAGCAGGCCTGGCTGCATGGAGAGAGCGTCTCTTGTGTGTCACAGAGCAAATGCCTACAGGAAGTTTAGTAGAGAGTGAGAAGTGTTAAAGCAATGGCAGGATCCTGTCCTGGAGGGTGAAGAGGAGTTTCTTCCACCAGATGTAACTTAAGCTCTCGACAGTGCAGG
>NW_023045024.1:0-87512 GCF_011762505.2 Arvicanthis niloticus
AGGCATATATTCCCAATTCCCTTGGACATCCATGCACACAGGCACAGACACAAGCACAGGCACACACACACACACACACACACACACACACACACACACACAAATAAAACCTAATCCACCATGAACAAATATTTCCAACTTTGCCTGTTAAAATGATCAGCATGAAAGAATTATAGTAAAACAGACCACAAACACCAGGATGCTCTTAAAGTCACCAAGGAACATAGTGCTAGGCTGATGATTGACAGAGAGTGAAGGTGTCTGACAGGGAGGGATCTAAGTAGCCATACCGTAGTATTCTGGAGAGGGGTTGGAATATGTGGGAAACACACCTGAGAGCCACAGAATTCAATCCCACTATGGATACCATATTCTCCATAAAATGCCTCTGTATATATATTTTGAACTGCTCATTTTACACTGAGTGGAGATGAAGTGAAATGTTGAGCACAAGATTTGTGGTAATGCATGAATGGAACTGCTCTAGTATACCCACAAAGCTTCCCAACACACTAGAAATACATTAACTTGGGGATATTTGCTACTCTGTAAAATATCAGCCCCTTTCATTAAATTGTAAGAATATAATGCTGCCACCTTGTGGGTATCATAAGAACTACATCAGTGCAAGTCAGGTCTGATGTACTGTATGGTGGGGAGGGGAAGAGCATGGGCAGGATTATATTCTCATGGCATATAAAACTTAGTATCTTAGGTATATCTAATATAAAGCCAAGATTGGAACCCAATCCTGGTCTAAGTTGATTATAAAGAATAGACATGATGAAGCTGTAGAAGCTAGTATGACAACACGCACATGCATGCAAACACAGAGCACACAGAGGGAATCCATTTGTCCATCTCACTCATTTGCTCCATGAAACTGAACACAGTCAATACTGTCACTATGTACAGAAGATATATACATGTGCATCCTCTATCAATGATATCCGTGTGTGTGTGTGTGTGTGTGTGTGTGTGTGTGTGTGTGTGTGTACAGGCATGTAAATGGCATAGTGCAAGTGTGGAGGTCACAGGACAATATTAGTTTAGATTTAGTTCTATCCTCAATCTTTAGAGTCAGGGTTTCTCTTTTTCTGCTGCTTTAGGATACTGCACACAGCACATACTCCAGGGTATGTGGCACACAAGCTTTTAGTGAGTTCTTATGCCCCTGTCACCCATCTTGTTGTTGGAATCCTGAGATTATAGATTGTGAGGGCCACATCTGGCTTTTTCCATGATTTGTGTGATCTGAACTCAGATCTTGAAGCATGCATGCCTTTGAAACAAGCACTTTTACTTGTTGAATCATCTGCAAGTTATAAAAGCCATCCTCCCTGCTCCTTAATCTTTAAAATTCTAAGTCAAATGTGTCTGTTTTTTCTTCCTTTTTCTTTTTCAGACACCAGTGAGAATCCTGAGCCTGCCTGTTCTGACACTCTGGAATTCTTTCTTATATGAAGGGCTTAGGCATGCCCATCATTTACCTACAGCACAGTAAACTACTGACTCAACTGATGAAACTTCCTGCTCTCTTGTACCCTGACTCCAAAGGGATGGCTTTCTCTATTTCTCCTACCCCTCTCTTCTCTCCTGAAAGCTACCAAAACTTACAGCCTGTCTAATTGTTGAGCTCTTCTTTGCAAAATGATAGCTTATTCTTAAGAATAATAGACCTCCAAATTGTCCCCTCTGTAACAAAAGTGTCTATTTAAATGTGAAACTGAATGTGAGTGTGTTAGAAAAACAAACTCCAAGAAGAATTGCATGGTGTGTGACTATAATGACTTCCACAATCAGGAGGCAGAGACTGGAAGATCACAAGATGGTCAAGGTCATCCTGCACTACATAGTGAATTCCAGGCCAGCTAGAAGTCTATGTAAAAGAAAACCAAACCACAAAAGAATACACACTAAAGTAAGAAATAGCACACACACATGCATGATGGTTGGTTTTGTGTCATCTTTACACAAAGCAGGGTCATCAGAGAGGACAGAGAAACAACTGAGAATATGCCTCCATAAGAATATGCTGTAGGCAGGCCTGTAGAGCATTTTCTTAGTAAGTGATTGATGGAAGGTGGTCCTGGGTTCCATATAAAAGCAGGCTGAACATGTGAGTAAGTCAGTAAGCTGCATCCCTCTATGGCTTCTGCATCAGCTCCTGGCTCCAGGTTCCTGCTGTGTTTGATAACCTGCCCTTACTTCCTTTGATGATGAACAGTGATGTGGAAGTGTAAGCCAAACAAACCTTTCCTTCCCAACTTGCTTTTGGCCATTGTGTTTTTATCACAGCAACATTAACTTCATATGAGACAAAAAGTGAAAAATATCTAAAGAATAATGATCTTATACAGAAATAAATGTAGTGCAGGGCTTAACCTTTCAAAATGCTCACTGATAAAACACACACAGTAAAGTGAAATGCTGCATGTTTTTTCTCGTTTATTGAATGAAGAACTATATGTGCATTGTGAGTGTGGCTTCAGTGTGTGTATGGACGAGTGTGTGTGTATGTCTGTGTGTATGTCTGTGTGTGTTTTTGCAGGTCATGAATCAAGAAAGTGGACCACTAACAGAAGTAGACAAGATTTGAGGAGGATAGAAAGAGAGAGGACAATAAAATATGTGACATTAAAGCAGAAGGTACATTTAGGTGTGAAAGGACACACAATAGAAAAACAGATATGCTGAAAATTTTGGAGTAAATTTAAAAGTTAAAAGTTCTACCCTGTTTCAGGTAGAAGAAACACACACACACACACACACACACACACACACACACACACACACACACACATTTTATTTGAAGAAGTCACATAGTCCAGAGAATGTGGCACAGCAAATGTTGAAATTAACCAGCTGTCCACCTTGAATTTCTATGTATAGATAAATTATTCTTTAGGACTTTAAGGGAATTAACACACAAAATACAAAGAAAAACTGGTTTGTTAACATGACACATAGTTTTCATCAGGACAAAAGGAAGTTCTTAAAAGAGAGACAAGTCTACAGAGGGAAAAGAGAAATATTGGAAGACAGTACAACATAAAGACTGAAGAAAATGCATTAACAATGTACAAATTTTATTTGCTCTTTATATCAATCTGTGTGTTGTTTGGAGCAAGAATGTATATACTGTAGTGCTGTGTGGTGTAGTGTGGTGTGCATGGGTGTGCTATAGTGTGATGCAGTGTGCTGTAATGTGTTGCAGTGATATGCTCTGGTGTGTTGTGGTGCATTCTGGTGCGCTATGGTGTGTGGTGATGTGCTATGGTCTGGTGTGATTATATGTGGTGGTGTGGTATGATGTGATATTGTTCTCTAAACATACAGATTATATGAATTGGAGACTTTACTATTACATGGGTTGTTGGAGACTGGTTCTAATGCTTAATTCAACTTGGAAATGTGTGTCCAAAATTTAAAGGTCTTTGTTCCCAATGGGGTTTTGGTTGATCAATAAAGATGCCAGGGTTCAATAACTGTGCAAAGAGAGATGGGTCAGGACCACAGAGTTGCAAATGCTAGGCATCAGGAGGGAGGAGAAAGGAATCACAAGGACATGGGGGTGAATGATGGATGGACATAGGAGGTTCAGTAGATAAGGCCAAAGAGCCATATGAAATTTCTGGTAAGTGGCCACTGGCCACTTCCTTGATTGGACATGGAGTAGCAAGGGTAGATTTATGAGTGCATTTAGAAATTGCCTTTGAGGTAGCCAAGGCAATTACAATTTAACTAGTGTGTGTTTGTGTGTGTGTGTGTGTGTGTGTGTGTGTGTGTGTGTGTGTGTGTGTTTGTGTTCAATATGAAGATCCCAAAGATTTCCTGGGCAAGTAGTTAGAAGTACTTCCCATGTGGAGAATAAAGGGGTGTATTAAGAACTCAACTTTACACGGGAAGATTGTGAAGGAACAATATTAAGAATGACACCAGAAAGAGCTAGACATGCAGCACACACCACATGTGAGGACCACTAATTTAGCAACTACCCTTGAGTTCATGGACACCTGCTGTAAAAGAATTACTCCAGAGAGTCTTTGTCCCTCCTTCTTTTTGAGTTGGCACAGTGTTTTTGTACATGGAATCACACTTAACCTCAAAAGACTGCTGATGAACATGAGACAGGATATGAATAACCTGTTAATTAGGATAGGATGGTAGAAGAGAAAAAGCCTGCCCAGAGCAAACACACATTCTATACATGCATTCAGGTCAGGAATCTCCACAGCACACTGCATTCTTCTCAATGAGCTCATGCTTCTGGGATACAGAGATCAAACCTTTCTCTGTCACACTGGAAGGTAACACACAGGAAATAAACATGGAGTAGAGGAAACCAGGAGGAGAAAGCAGCTAAATCCCAGAGGATGGAATGATGGTGGATTGTCTGGCCAGACTACTTCAGTAGCAGGAATACAGGATCCCTTTCTTCTTCCTAGTTGATAACCCTGAACACACCCAGCAATGCCAGGGAATATATATACAAAGTGGAAGTGTGAGCTTGTCCATTTACCATTACATTTCCAGGAGCCCCGCCTTTCCATGTACTATACAAAGACACAGAGTGAAATGTTCAGACTCAGGAAATACTCCAGAGGCATCAGATGAAGACACCATGAATTCCACTGGCCAATACTGGGTCAAACTGAGCTTCAAACTATAGAATGGCAATATGAGTGGGTAACAGTGTGAGAAAACATGGGTATTCTGAGACATAGGGATATAAATCAATATGGAGAATAAAGAAGCAATGTACTAAACACCAGATCACCTTTGAAGAAGTAGCAATAGAATTTTAACACTGAAAAGATATCATCACAGCTATAAGTGATTTAACTAACTTATTAGTCCCTTCCAGATCCCACAGGAGTCATTTAGGCCTCAACATTATGACAATAGGCAAGCAATGCAGGGGTAGAAAGTTGTATACCACATGTCCTTCTAACATATGCTGGCATCTGACTGTGAATGTCATGAGGTCATAATTTAACCCTTAATGACCTACACAGAGAAAAAATGTCCCTTGTCTCCAAAGCACTAAATTTCCAGTCAGTCAATCACTTTTTGCAGACCCAGCTTTTTTTACTGGAGTCCCTGTTCCCACACACACTTCTTCTACAGAAGGTATTTGTGCTGCTTAATATACTTTGTCATACAACCTCTACTCCAAGATACATGTGTTTTTTCCAACATCATCAATTTCCTATAATACAAATAAAGAAATGTTAAAATTGAGATATAAAGGTTACAACATTTCTTTACTATACAAACTGTGACCCAGCCATAAAAAGCAAACCACTTTTTCTTTTCCAGTAAAAGAAAGGGTATGGTTCAATGATAAATTAACTTTGAATATAGCGCAACTAAATTTACCTATCACTCAGTCAGAAAGTTTTATTTAGAGTTCTGGTTATATCTCCACTAACAAAATACTTAACCCCTAAAGCAGCAGTCATTTCTAGCAACTCTTGTAAGTACAGCAAAGCAACGGAAACACTGATTTAAAAAATGATGCAAAAGACATTCTGGATTGTAGAACAACATATCCCAGAAAGAATATAAACAAAATTTTGTGATTTTATATGTACACACTCCAAGGATTCTGTCAGTATCCAAAGTATTTTTATGGCTGTATTAGCAATGGAGTTTTGGGAGATATATTCCCAAGGGCCACATATTAATAGACTCAAGGAACAGATTAAATTGAAATAGTGGAGTAAATGCTTGGTTTAAAGAACTTTCTACAACGAACTTCATATTTATGTATGAAAAGTTATATAACCTTATATGAAAATATCATGAAGTATCTTTCTACACATACTAAATGTATTCCTTGAGAGGGAAAATTAAAATATCTAAAGTATATTAGGTTAAGTTCACAAGACCATCATAGATATTTTGATCATGCATCCATTTACAGAATTAAATGTGTATACAAAATGTATTTTCCATTATACATCATAAAGAAATGAGTTGGTGACAACTATTCTTTGCATCACATTGTCAACTTACCTTATCCACGAGTATGTTCTTGGTATGCCAGTAAAAGAAATATGTTCATTCACTCCTCATTCAATCACCCACAGATTTACTTAGAAGAAGGTGCATAAGTGTGAAACATGTTACATGTATTTTTTTCTTTCAAACATTCCAAGCATGGAATAGTAGCCTGAGATTGAAGAGTAATTTACTGGGCTTTAGTTATCTATACAGACCACTTGAATTAAGTCCACAAATTAGCACATCAAATAACAAAACCAGACATAAAGCAGGTTGAAATCAGTAAACATTTCAGATATGTGTTTTAAAATGATTTAATTTCTATAGAAAAAGTGTAATCACAATATAATGTGACAGAAATTGCCAAAGGGATGATGTAGTGATTGCAGTAAGGTTGCATGCAGCAGCAGGTTTGTGTTCAACCATCCATGTCTGGGCAGTAAGGTTGGGACCACTCCACTGATGCTGAAAGCTCTGAAGATGATGAATGGTATTTCAGCCTCTTTCTGCTCCTCTGGAGATCTCATACCTGAGGGAAGGAATGCTATATCGATAAGTAGGAGAATGATCAAGGCCTCTTTGTCCGCATTGTGTAAGTGTTACATATTTTGAGCAAAGTGGGAAAGCTGCTTGGTCAGAAGGTAAAACCAGAGTTTGCACAGAGGATAAAGATATCACTACAGAGACCCCATCTAATGAGAAAGGATTGTGTGAAGTTTCCTTAGCCAGAGGTGGAGTTTGAAGATCCCATTCATCAGAAAGAGTATGTGTGAGACAATGTGGGCATTATTGAAGGCCTCATATGCCCTGAATGCCCTCAAGACTAGTCAGAGATGTATGACCAGGGATGAGTGGGTCAGAGGAGAGTAGTCTGAATCTTGTCGAGGGGTATGGGAAAGAAGTGAAACCCCCAAAACCATGGAGAAAATACACGATCCCTAGGATCAGCGCTGAAATATTTGAGGGTTTCTTGGGAAGAGAGTGGAAATCTGTGACCATTTTATAGAGGTAAACTAGCATGTTTGGTTGGGTAGATTTTGAAATTTGCATACTCCTCCTCAGAGACATGGGTTCCTTGTAGAGAATGTGGTGCTAGGTCAGGCAGCAGTCTGAGCATCCATCAGAAAACCTGGCTGACAGTCCCACACTGGTTCTCCTTCTTAAGCATATGTTCAGCTGCTAGGTCTAGGTATGAAATGTGGGGAACACATCATTTTGGTTTCTGCCTTGAGGCAGTGAGCTTCTGTTCTGGGCTGCACTTGCTAAGCTTGGGCTCTGGAACTTACAGCCTGGGAGGTCTGGAGGTCCCTTTGGGTGGATGGAAATAATATAGGTCCTAAAGATAGGGTGGGGAATGTCTGAGGACCCTGCACCAGAGGAGGACAATGTGATGTCCTCCTTGGTTAGAAAGGCATATTTGAAGATGGCCTGGGGAAAATGAAATCTGAGACCCACTGGAAAATCAGAGGCAGGACTTTGGAAGGATCTGAGGCCCAATTATGTACTTAGTGAGTACACTCCCACAGGAAAACAGTTTGAAGTTCTGAGAACCCTTTGGATACTGGTGGAGTGTAGTTCTCTATTAGAACAGGCAGCATGGAATCCTTTGGTGAGAAGAGGAATATTTCAGGTATAATTAGGGAGAGGAAATAGTCTAGAAGCCAATTCAGTAATAGAGGGTACTAAGAGAACTTTGGGTAAGGGGAGATATATCTAATCTCCCTGTGTGCAGAGGAGGAATTGTTTCTGCCCCTCTGGGGACATGTGATAGATCCAAGATGCTCTAAAGTAGAAAGATGAGATTGGAGGTCCCCAGGATTGTATGGAAGAGGTTCAGCCTTCTTACTCTTTATGTCTGGAGCACTATTGAGCAGAAGTTGAAGGTTGATTGATACCTTGAGAATTAAAGAATGTTCCTTTATTAGCTCCAAACTTGAAATCACAATCTCGAATTCATACCATCCGATAGTTGGTGCTAGGCATGACAGATGTCTTAGAAGTCTTCTAAGAACCTGGAATGCAGTAGCCTCATATTCAGTGTCTTCCTCAAATATATGTCCATCCACGCATTTCTCTGCATGGAGGACAGACTGTCTGGGTCTGTGGGACCAAAACAAAGAAAGTAGTCTCATTTACCCTTGCCTTGATATTCTTTTCAAGGGGACCTCCCTCCACAGTTCTCTTAGATCTCTTAGGTCAGAACAGTGCTTCCCAGACCTCTGAAATTAGAAGTTGTGTGTAAGAGATGCACTGGGAAGAGGGTGACTCTGTGGTGTTTCCTCAATCACACAGGCCAGGTCTGGAGCACTGCCTCTTATGAATGTCTAAATCTTCCTGTGTAGAATGGGGGAGGAGCTTGGTCAGCTTTGCTTGGAAGTAGCACTGTTGTGCCCTTCCTCTACGAGGTAATGTGCCAGATTTCATGGGAATAAGAGTGTCACAGCACCCTAGTCATAAGTGGGATTTCTGAGAAACTCTGTGAAAAGTGAAATTCTATACCTATTTGTCACAGAGGTAAAATCTCTTTCTATTTTCAATAAAATAATAAAGACCATTTCTCATTGGAGAAAATGTAAATACCTTGTGGACCACAGGAAATTTCAGTATTGCTCGATTACTTTCCAATTATTTTTCAGTATTTAGAGTGTCCATATATTTTGTGTGCTGTGGGAAAGTCCAGGCTGCAGTTGTTTCAATATTCCAACAGGTTGAATGGTTATCTTTAGGCTATGAAACTTTTGGTCAGAGGAAATAAGTCCAAGGCCTCTTTCTTCAGTGGAGGAATGTCTCAGAATATATGTAGTAGGAATAAGCTTGGAAGATATCCTAGACAGTTGGGATATAGCCAGCACACAAAGTCAGTAAAACAAGATCAATTGACACCTTTCAAAAGAGGGTGGGCATGAGTCCACCTTGGGCTAAACGATTTCAAGAACTGTGGGCATTAGGAGAAAATGTTGTTGCCCCCTAGACAGAAGGGTAAGAGTAAATATTTATGAGCAGGCATGGAGTGTCTGAGGCTCCTCATTATAGGCAGAGAGAAAGGCACCAAAGATTCACTATGAAAGGATGACATTTACAGACCACTTGGACAGAGAGTGTGCATTTGCGGACTACTGTAACAAAAGTAGTTATTCTGATGTCCCTTTCAGATGAGAGGTGTTGGATGTGAGATACAGTTAAGTGGAATTTTTGTGCCCTCCTTCATCAGAAATGAAGTTGAAATCCTTCTAATTATTGTGGACCTTTTTGACTCAAAGTGGACTTTGAGACCTTGGGCAGGGAGAGATTATCTCATGCCCTGTCCATCCTGTAAGATAGATATTGGACCCTCTTATATGCAGAGGGTGCATTTGATATATAATGGACAGAATTTGATTGTCTAAAGCAATGATGTTCAGAAGTAGAAGATTAAAGCACACTTAGAGTCTGCTTAAAGTCCCAAACCTTTTTAAGGATGAAAAAATGTCCTAGCCTACCTTGAGCAGGGATGGTAGGACTGCTTCACAGTTTAGAAGATTTGCATCCTCAGTTACACTGTGGTAGGCAGCAATCTAAGAATTATTCATCAGTCATGATTGTCAGTCTCTAAGTCCTCCTGAAGTTTGTCATCAGCTACATGGGTAAGTGCATGAAGGATGGTATGAAAAACAGAAGACTGAAGTGTCAGGCTCTGTTAACACAGGGCAGAATTAAATGATGCCCCTGTGGTCACACAGGTATTTTCTTAGTGGCCATGGTTAGAGGGAAATGATCTAAAGTTCATCATCAGAGGGTTATGTTTGAGGCCCATATATAGGTGGGGGATGCTTTGAGGACCCTTTGATCTTGGTCCCCTTAGGCACAATGAAAATCCTGAGATCCCAGTAGTGAACTCCAGTCATTTTTATTACAGACCTTGGACAGAAGGGGAAGGTTTAGGGTAGTATTTGTAAGAGCAGAAAGGCCTGAAGGCCACCCATTCCAAGTCAAGTGCTGATGACCCTTCATCCAAAGGAGATGGTATGTGATGCCTGGAAAATAGATGCAATTTGAGTAGTCTGTATTCATAAATGGAACATCTGGAGTCATCCAGAACTGCTTTGCTTAGAAAGAAAGTGCCTGGCCATGTTTAAACAAATAGCAAGCTCTAATCCTCTCACTGTGCAGAAGGGAGAAATTTAGCTTACCTTGGGTAGTGGGAGAACAGTATGGTACTGCATCTTTTGTGTCCAAAGAGTCTTCCCAGCTTTCATTATCCATATATTGTACATCCTGTTGGGAAGAGTACAAGAAACAATCAGCAAGCTCTTTCTTCAGGATGAGAAGTGGTCTGAAATCTGATACTCCCTCAAAGTGGTATTGGTCTGTGCATATCCTTAAATGAGAGACAGGAACATTGCATTTCTGACAACCACCTATAGATCGCATATCTGTTAGTTTTCACTTTCCATTTTCTACCCTCTGTCATACACCCAGAAACTTGTGGGGTCCCACTCTGAGGTTGCAATTGTGTTTGCCTGGCAATTTGGTCAGAGAGATTGGCACTAATGTAAGACGTGTTTAAAGTCAAGTGTAAGGTGCCCTTGGAATGAAGCTATGAACTAGGGTGTCCCATAGCTAGAGGCTACATCTGAATTTCCTGTGACTACAGATGGAATGAATGAGACCCACTTGGCCATAGGAGACAAACCTGTGGTCTCTGTCATCATTGTTTCATGAGAAATACACCCTTGTCCAGGAACTGGATGTCTATAGTCCTTGTTGTTGAAGGAGGAAATCATAGCCTCCTTTTACACTACACTGGACTGCATGTGAGTGGATTTGATTCTGGTTTCTACAGAAGGGATGGCATAAGCCTTACTCTACCTGGGGCCTCTTTAGCCAGAAGACAAATGACTTAGGCCTGCTTTCAAAGAAACAGAAAGTTTGAGGGTGTTTCCTCTAAATGAGTACTTTAGTCCACCTTGGACAAATGGGGAAGGTCTGCAGTAGGTTTAGTTGTAGGAGGGAGGTCTGACATTCTCTTCAGTAAAGTAAAAAAACTGAGGTAATTTGGGAAGAAAGAAAGTGCTCGGGCCTTTATGAGAAAGAGAAAACTTTGAGACCTGGTTGTGCAAAGGTATGGATGGGTTAGAAAGCCCTAGGAGAGGGGTAAGTACCATGCAGCATCCTGATAGACATGAATGACCCTGTTACCTTATTCAGTAAAGGAAGGTCCCAGCACTGCTCTTCAGCTTCTAACTCTTCTTTAGTTGGTAGAGGTTCCACAACTTGTGTTTGGTCTGGGGTAGTTCAGGCAACAAGACAATCCTTTTTCAAACAGCCTGGATGCCTGTCCCTGGCTGGGTTGCCTCCTTCAGTTTGTCTTAACATGTCCATGTATGGGCAACAGCAATGTGATTAGGCTATGGAGCATAAAATAGGATCCAGCCAATAATTCTCCACATAGGTCCTGGGACCTCAAACTAGAGTGAAACAATATATTTCCTTAGCCACCATGGTGAAAGGTGAAAGGCTTGGATCTCTCTTATTATAGTGTATACATTGGAGGTAGTTCAAAGACATAAGAGAATTCTTGAAGATACAAGGCACGATACACAATTATTCAAAAGAGCATATCTAATGTCACCTTTGGAAAAAAGGAACGTGGGAGCTTCCTTTGGTCAAAGACAGTGGCTCACATCCTCCCTTGCAGAAGTGGACAAGATCCAAGGCCACATTGTTGATGAAGGGAAGGGCAGAGGCCGAGTTCTCTCAGGAACTTCAAAAAACAAGGAGTGTGAAAGTAACTGGGCAACAGAGGAGTCTGGGAACCTCTTCCCAGAATGAGAAGTTCTAAGACAACCTTCAGCGAAGGAGAAATCCTGAATGTCTTGGTTCATAAGCTAGAGGTCCCCAGTCCTATTTTGTAGAACAGAAATATCCAGTTCACCCATGGTCAGCAGGGGAAGGTTCTAGACTACATTGTGCACTGGAGGAATGTTCTGATTGCCTCACCCCAGATGCATACCCTATGTGAAATCTGTGAGAGTCCAGGCAATGATCACCTCAATCTTCCAACAAGCATTGATGTTTCCCCAAATCTGTGTTCAAACTGCACACATCTGCAAATAATTGATAGGCATCATGCATTTTTTAATTTAGAATATTTTGTTGGATATTTTACTTACAAAACAGATGTCATGCCCTCTCCCCATTTCCCCTCCCTAAAACCCCCTATCCCATTCCCCCTCCTCTGTTTTGCTTTTATACCATTTTAATTACATGCGACTATAAGGTCAGTTCTGCATTTTTGATGACCAATTTTGAGGCACAAGGTATGAAAGCCGATTTCATCTTTATATCTTCTATCCCATGATCTGAAAGCAGAGAAATGTGAGGTACCATTGTTTGCAAATGTGTTGTAAAGATATCTTGGACAGAGCGGTTAGCTTTAAAGAAAACTTCGTTAATGGGGTGTTTGTGAGGCATGGGTTGAAGAGAAGGTCTGGTGGTTCTTTAGTTGCACAGGTGGACATGAAGTCCCCTGGTGTAGAGGATGAAGGTTTGAAACAGCCTTTTTACACAGGGGCTAGTTTTGAGAGCCCTTTTGAATAGATTTTGATTTCCCAGGGCCCCCTTTGCAGAAATTGAAGGTCTAAAATCTATTTGGCAGGTGGAGGTCAACAATAGGCCCAAAATCCTACTGGGAAGACAGACAGGGAATGTTAGATGCTCTTTTATGTAGAATGAGTGGTATAAAGCTCCCTTGATCTGACAGCCCTTTAAGGAGAAAAGACTCAAAGCAACTTTATAGGAATAGGAATTTGTAAGGAACACGTAAGGCATAATAGGTGTTTTAAGGGCCCATTTGGCAAATGGGGTCTAGGGCAATGTTAGTCCTAGGAGAGTTCTGCCATTTTGTTCACTGTAGTGAGAAGGAGTAAGTTAACATTAACCCTGAGGCCCTGTTGAAAAAGGAGAACAGAATCTTCTTCAGGCAGAGTGAAGGTGCCATATACACTTCTGTCAATTGTAAAGGCCATTATACAGTACCTTATACAGTGGAGAAATTTTCTGGCAGCAATTATACGTTTCCAATTCAGAGTTTTGTATCTGTATCGCTTGTGTTCATTCTGGGAGAGAGCAGGCAGAAACTCATTTCTTTTTCCCAAGGGTTTGGATGACTGTTGCTGGCTAGGTTACATCTAGTTTGTTCAGCTGTCCAGATCTAGGCAGAAATGTTGGAAGTTATTACGTTTCTGTGGACTTGCCTTGTGTCAGATGGCACAGGTTCTAGGCTCTGATTCTAAACTTGGACTATTGGACCTCAAATCAGAGTGGACTAGGGTCCCTTGTTTACAGAAATAGTCACCTTTGGAACTATGCCTGATCAGTTAGTTATAAAAAGTACATTGATCTTTTGTGAAAAGGTCATGGGTCTCACTTTGAGATAGAAAATATGTTGGGAGGATAGGGAAGAGCAGAAAGGTCACATAATCACTCAGGCAATAGGTTACCATGGGAATTGAAAGAAGGTGCAGAAAATACCTTATCAAGTGCAAATGTCCTCACAGTCCAGAATACCCATGTGTTCTGGGACTCTGAGGCGTGCTTCCCAGGAAACAGAGAAATTTTTTTCTTACAAATTGGTTGGTAATCTCTGGCTCCAAGTTCTCCACAAGGTGTTCAACAGCAGCACAGGCAGGGGCAGCAAAGATGGACCTGCTCCATTTCAAGTGTCAATCTTAAAGATAGAAGTTAGATCTGGGCTCAGATTTTTACTGTCAGGTTCAAGGATATCATTTTATGTCCCAGGATGTCCATTCAGAGTGATCTGCCATCCCTTCAGTCACTTGGGGATGACTTGTCATCCAGATCAGAAGGGAAACATTAAGACCTCCTAGAGAAATAGCACTGAGAATTCTATGACTAGAAGTGGATTCTCTGAGGAAACCATTGTCAGGGGATGCTTGGTCAAAATATTATGGGAATTTTTATATTCTGATCATCGCTCCTGTCACAAGGATATCAGGACCTCCTTTCTTCCCTCGGGTACTCACTCCTTCTACCTTTGATTAAGGGGGCATCATATTTTCCTACTGAAGCAAAGGGAGCCTCAGATCATTCCAGTTTGTCCAAAGGAGGCTTAAACATTCGTTTAATTAGGTTGAGGAATCCCATACAACTTCTGAACATCTCTGTGAGTTTTCATGTCGGTGGCTTCTCTGTAAGCTCTGTAAGCAGAAGAATGTGTATCAAGTCCCTTTCAAATTTAAGGGTGTCTAGAACTCCCTTATTCCAAGAAGATAGAATGTATGCTTCTTCATTGACAAAGTATGCATGTCAAAGATTCTTCATTGCATCATTACTGAAACTACAGTTTTCCTTGAGCTGAACGAGAAGTTTGTGAAACCATAGTTCACAGCTTCCTGATACTGTAGACTGAGCCTCAGATATTTTTCTTATTGTTTCCCAGATTTCCCTTTCAGCTCAGTTTTGTAGGTTCAGTAATGATGCAATGAAGAATCTTTGACATACACTGTCAAGGAAAAAGCAAACTTTCTATCTTCTTGGAATAAGGGAGATCTAGACACCCTCCAATTTGAAATGGACTTAACACAAATTCTTCTGATTACAGATCCTGCAGAGAAGTCACTGACATGAAAACTCACAGAGATGTTCAGGAAGTTGTATGGGATTCCTCAAACTAAATGAATGTTTAAGACTTCTGACAAACTGGAATGATCTGAGGCTCCCTTTGCTTCAGTGGGAAAATATGATGCTTCTTTAATCAAAGGTAGAAAGAGTGCATACCCCTGGGAAGAAAGGAGGTCCTGGATGTCCTTGTGATGGGAGAGATGATCTGAGTATAAAAAATTCCATAATATTTTATGGAAAAATTAAATTGCTTACCTTAGCTGATGAGGCCTTAGCATTGCCTCACCTTCGAACTGTTCTTCAGTCTAGAATATCCATACCTTTAGCTGAAGCAGCAGGAGACCAAATAGAGTTACCATGATTCATGATCACCATGGGTATGTGATCACACCTCAGCATGATTGCCTCCTAAGAATTATATCCAACCAACCAGAACTATGCTAGACAGATGATTTCACAACAGGTCATGTGACTTTACTCAAGGAAGTAGCATAAGGTTCCAGGATTTGCTTTCTCCTCTTGATTTCTGTGAACTTTGACCAAAGGGAGCAATGCACCTTGGTCAGAGGTAAAATATACCACAGGCCCTTGAGCAGTAGGGATTGTTATGAGAGCCTATTGAGTCAAAGGGCTGACTTTGAAGGCCCCAATCATCAGAGGAAGAAAAATACCACCATTTTGAAAAGGAGAAAGGCCCTCGACCCTGTTGGACAGTAGGGGAATATCCCTGTTTACCTTCTGTAGAGGAGGTTGGTCCAGGAAATCCAAGCTTCCACGACTTCAGATAACTCTAGAAAATTCTTGTCTCTGAGGACTCCATTGTTGACTTAACATCGATCTGAGGTTTCTTCTGAAAAGTTGGGCCAAAGTATCTGGGTGTGTTTCCTATATATAAATGGCCTTGGATCCAGGCTGAGCTTTTGATTCAGTGGCCATGGAACTTGAATCCAGGGTTGTCTGGTTTTTTTTGTTTTGTTTTGTTTTGTTTTGTTTTGTTTTTGGTGGTCTAAGGTGTATTTCATAACCAATGAAATCTGAGGGAGAATTTCTGGTCTCTCTTAGTTGAGTGGTAAACCTGAGTCAGCCCTGAACAAAGAGAGAAGCTCCTGTGCATTCTTGGTCACAAGGATCCTTGTAGGTCACACTACAGGTGAGCCTGAATGTTTGAGATACACTCCTCAGTGACAAAGTCAGTTCTGTAGCTTGCTTCATCAAAGGGGCATGTCTCAGACATCTCCAGTGCAGACAGAGGAAGAATAAAATATATTTATTCAAGGTCAGCTGACCCCGTTGGCATACCCTAATGTCAGGGGCTACTATGGTTAGAGGAAATAAGGCTAAGGCCCTCTTCAGAAGATATTCCAACTGGGTATCAGGCTCCTTGTCATCATGGGTTTGTTTACTTCTGAGGGGGCATGACTTGATGGAGTTATTAGCTGGAGACATAAATTGTCCTTGTTCTAGAAGGGTCCATCTGAGGCCCCATTGTGACTTCATCAATTCTATTGTATGCTGATCATAAAAGGGCTGTATCTGTGGCCTTCTTGTTGAGGTCTGAAGTCCTTTGCTTATTATGTCATAGGTCTTAGGACCTCTTCAAGTCATTGAGGACTTATGGGACACCTTAGTTCTGAAGTGGTAACTCTGAGGTCAATTTGAGCAATTAATGAATGTTTGAGGTTTCAGGTTCTCAAAGGAATTGTATGTTAATGCTCCCTTGAACACTGGGGAATTTGTTACACATTTGATGTTGAGAGGGTATATCTGAACCACCCTTGAGTTACTGCTGAAAGTTGTGAAGCACATTGGTCCTATACAGTTAAGATGAAGGTCACTTAGGCTATTGGGGAAGATCTGAGTATCCCTGGTTCACAATGGACAGGTCAAAAGTCCCCTTGATCCATACAGAAATTTGGAAGATCAGTAGTTCTTAAGCTGTAGGTCTGATGCCTACTTGAGAATGACTGGAGTGCATTTAGCCTCCTTGTTAAGACAGAGTATGCCTGAGGACCCCTTGAGAACCTTGAGAATGATTTGAGCTCCAATTCAGAGATTTGTGGAAGTGTGTGTTTTCCTGCTTTTGTGTCAGAAACACAATTTGAAGGACCCATGGACAGAATGAGAATGTTGACATATCCCAAAACTATTAAGGATACCAATCTTTAGAGGCAAAAGTCTCATACCATGTAGGGGAAAACAGAAATTGCAAAGACTCTTGTGTCAGAGGAAGATCAAGAGTCAAGTTGGAGAGTAGAGAAGGCCTGAAAATTTCCTTATCTAGTCTTCATGGGAACCAAGAACATTCCTATCATGCAGGCCAGCCAGGGAGCAGTGTAATCAATCTCCAACACGCTAAGAGGCAGTACTTAGCTAGGTCTCCTGATAACTCAGTTGCCTATTTTTGAACATGGCATGGTTTGTTATTTCATATATATATATATATATATATATATATATATATATATATATATATATATATATATACATACAGATGTATATATACAAATATATAATTATATATAATATATAAATATATAAAAATATATTTAAATATATATATTCTCCTGGGTTTATGACTTTGCAGGCTACTCTTAGGCATCAGGACCTCAGACATCCATGTCCTGTTATTTGGATGGAGGTCATTAGGTCATCAGATCAGAATAAGATGCACTCAGTGCAACTTTAATAGAGGGAGTTGTTTTTTTCACCAACTAGGTCAGTTCAAGTAGGCCTAGATATACAGTGGTCAGAAGAAGCACATGTTATTCTCCATGAAGAGCACATTTTATAGCATGCCATTTTGACTACAAATTGTGAGCTACTCTTAATCAGAAGGGGGAATACTTAGCATTCTTTTAGTCAGAAGAACTTACCTGATGCTTCAATGTGTATCTGAGGCAGCTAGAAATAGAAGTTGTAAGTTTGATAGATGGTGGATGAGAAGAAAAAGTATTAAACTCCTGCTGTTTATATGGGGCACAGAGTGGGAAAATATAAGGGTGACTTTTAGATTAAAAAAAGAATTGAAAAAGCCATGGTAAATGAGAGTAGGGCCCAGGCCACCCTCTTGAGATGGGCTGCCTTAGAGCTTCCATTTGGCAGGCTGGGAAGCTCTGATACCTCCTTGGGAAGAAGAGGAAATTCGGAAGCTTCCTAGGGCAGAACTTGAAGGTCTGACCCACTGTTGATTATAAGACACATTTCTGAATACTTTTCTGTCATAAAAAGCTTCTCTAAGACCCAGTGTCTTAGATGGGGCATTTGAGAGTCTATCTCTTTCAGCCTGAAACATTCTGAGACTGCCTGAAACAGGGGGGACATATCCAATGTCCCTTTGGTAAGAACTAGAAAGTCTTAATCCATATTGGTCAGTTTGAGAAGGACTGATAGCTCCTTTAGAGGAGAAGATATAACCAGTATATCTCCTACTTTGAAGTGGGATCCTTTTGAGATTGCTTCGAACAAAATGTGTGTATCTGTGGCCCCCAAGGTCAGAAGGGTTATAAAGGGGGTATCCAGATTCATATTGGAGTGCTGGGTCTCTCCCTTGGTAGGAGAGGGAAGGTACCAGGTCCTCTGGTTGACATATGATATGACTGTAATTTCTTTGTCTAACAGGGAGTGATGTTGTACTCCCTTTTGGAACTGGTGGAGGGATGAATCCCCATAAGATAGGAACCAAAGCTGTGTGCTCCCGTTTGGAACTAATGGAAGGTTTCTCTCCTTATTGGACAATAGGAGCATGTTTTGAGCTCTCCTTAGTAGAAACAGGGTGGCTGGTATCCTCTTGGGGTGATGATGAGTGTTTGAAACCCCCATGGGGACTGTCTCCATCTTGAGATGACTCAATGCCTTCTAGGTCTGCAGGAGACCTTTTCAGGGCTCCATGGGTTTCAGAGGCATTCCTCTCTCTTCTCCTGGTAAAAGTAGTGTGTCTGGGAATCTCATGAGGAGAGGTGGAATGCCTGAGGCTCTCTTCATGAGAGTTAGTGGTTTGTGTGCACTCTTCAGTAGAGATGGAGGATGCTATGCCCTCTTGGGGAGTAGCTTTAGGTTTCTTATCTTTTTTGGAAGATAAAGAATATCTGAGCTCTCTTTCTGACAAAGAAGATGGTTTGCAACTCTCATGTTCAGAATTGGAAGCTTGAGTGTCCCTTTGGTCAGAAGGGGCCTCTTTTGATGTGGTTTTAGTAGACTTGGACTGTCTGTGAATGCCTTGGGGAGGTGGGGGACTTCTGAGGCCCTCCTCAGGAGATGGTGAGGATCCACAGGCTCCTTTCGCAGAATCTGAAATGGTGACGTTTCTGTTGGTCTCAGTTTCAAGCTTTGCACCCCTTTTGTCAGAATTGCAACCTCTTAACCCCATTTTGGAAGAATGGCAGAGTTCCCAGCCCTCATCTTCTGATGGCACAGATTTCAATCCTGTTTGGTCTAAAGAGGCATGTCTTGATCTTGTTTCTCCCATATTAGAATGTCTGGAGCAACCTCCTGGAGAGGGAGAAGGAATGACACCTTCTTTAGGAGGGGAACTGGAAGTGGGACTTGAGTCTTTTTTGGCATACTTGAAAGATGTGAGGCTACGTTCAGCAGAAGAGATACGTTTTAAGACATCAAGTTCTGAAAGGGAAGTTTGGATATCCCCTTTAGGAAATGGGACAGATTTCAATACCCTTTTGGTAGAATTGAAAAGTCTAGGGCCTTTCTTGGGAAAAGAGAAACGCCTCTGGCGTTCTTTATGAGGAGAGATAGAAACAAAGTCATCACGTGCACAAAGGGACAGTCCAAGAAACTCTGTTGAAAAGGAAGTTTCTACAGTGTCTTGGATAGATGGCGTAGGTTCTAGAAGCCCCTGGGCTGGTTGAGAATGTTCTAGAGTTTCTTGTGCAGATGTGGGTGTTCCCAGAATCCTTTCTTCAGATACTAAAAGACCCAGAGCACCTTCATTAGTTTTCAAAGGCCCCAGAGCCCCTGGCACAGATGGCAAAGATTCTACAGTCCCTGACACAGAATCTGAACTCATAGAAATGCATTGGGTAGATGGCAGGGGTTCTTCTGACTCTGGACTAAGTGATGAAGAAGGTTGAAACCTGAGGGAATTTTTTGCAAGTGACAAAGGCTCTATAATTTCTTGGGCAACAGGTGCTATTTCTGCAGTGTTTTGCACACATGGCAATGTTTCTAGTGTGCCCAGGGCAGATTCAAAAAGACCAAGATCTTCTGGATTAGATGGTGAATATCCTACAGTCTCTTTATCCAAACAGGTTCCTGGGGGCTCTTGGGATAACAAGGAAGTTTCTGGAGACCCTTGGGTAGATGTCAATGTTCCTAGAACACCCTGGGCAGACAGGGATGAGTTCAGTGGTAATAAGTCAGGCTGTGGCACTGTCAAATCCAATTGGACAGATGGAGAAGATCCTAGACTCACTGTAGTAGATGCTGAAAATTTGAAATCTGTTGAAGAATTGGATATTCCTGGCTTGGCATGCATACAGGTGTAACCTTCCAGATTCCCCTGTAAAGACAGGCAAGGGCCTCCAGCTTCTTGAACAGATAACAACGGTCCTGGATTCACTTGAACAGATAGAGACATTGTCAAAGGCCCTAGGGAAGATGATACAGATCCTAGTGTTCCTTGTCCAGATAAAGAAATTACCATAGGACCTTTGGAAGAATGCATAGATCCTGAAGATTCTGAAGCAGGTGGATCTGTGTGTTGGGCCCTTTGAGCAGAATTCAAAGACTCATTTGGTCCCTGGCATGAAGAAGAATGTCCTAGAGTACCCTCAGTACGTTTTGAGAGATCTAAAGTCCCTTCTACAGAAAGGGAAGTATCCGAAAGGCTTAGGGAAGAAAGTAAGGGAATAAGGTGGGCAGATATTGAAAGTTCCAGAGGTGAGCCACCAGATACCACATGTCCTGTGGTGGATGTTGAAGATTTTTGCACACCTGGTGCAGATGATGAATATCCTAGAGGCCCCTGCGGAGATGGCAAAGGCTCAACAAAGCCTTGTGCAGTTGCAGAAATGGTCAGAGATCCTTGTTCAGATTCCAAAGTTCCTGCTGTCTTTTGAGCAGGGTGGGAATATCCCTCACACACTGGAGTAGATGGTGAATCTGCCACTGTGCAGGGTGTAGAGGTGCACTATGTTCCTGTACCTTGTGTATGTAAAGGACTTGAAAACCTTTGGGGGGATGTAGAATGATGGGCAGAACTTTGCTTAGATGTGGATTGACATACTGTCCCCTGTGTAGATAAACAGGGACCCACAGCTCCATGAGCAGAACCTGAAGATGCTTGAGTTCCCTGTTCTGTAGAGGAAAGACCCAGAGGATTATAAGAACCTTCAGAACATTGTAATGTATTTATCATTGCCTGGGCTGAGATCGAAAGTTTCAGAAGCCCCTGGGATGATTGCAAAGGTGCTAGACACCCTTGACTGGATGCAAAAGTTTCTGCCCCTACTTGGATAGAAGATGAATGTCTACCAGGTTCTGGAGGTGATGGTGGCAAAGTTCCTAGAGTCACTGACACAGGTTGAGAAGATGCTACATCCTCCCTCACCAGGGGCGAATGGCCCAAGGTACTCTGTGTTTCTTTGTCTTGCCCCACAGAAAAAGTTTCCTCTGCTGCCCTTGAAAGTTCCTTGGGCTTTTGAGAAGATAGCAAAGCTCCTAGAACCCCTGGAGCAGGTCCAGTAGTCTGTGGGGAACATGATGTGCATTGTCCAGTATGTTGAGCAGGTGGAGAAAATGTAAGAGCCCTCTGGGAAGGAGTGGGATGTTTCAAAGACTTTGGAACAGATGACACAGTTTCTATATGCTTTTGTTTGGATGTGGACGTTCTCAGAGACTCTTGGGCAGATAGGGAAGTTCCCAGAACCCCTTGTGCAGATGACAAAGATCCCAATGTTCTTTCTGCAGATAAGGGAATTAACAGAGGCACTTGGGCACATGGAAAAGTTCCTAGTTCCTGCTTGTCACTTTCTTTATAACCTAGAGTCCCTGAGCTAGGACACAAAGGTTCTTTAATCCCCTGGGCAGCTATGAGCTTTCCCAAAGTGGTTTCTGCACAAAGGGAAGCTTGTGCACACACCTGAGTAGATGCTGATGGTAATGGAGAAATTTGTGCCAATGCATGCGGTTCAAGAGCTGCTTGGGAATATAGGGAACTTGACACAGTTTTTGGCAAAGATGATGGAGGGGCTGGACTTGCTTGTTTTGGTGAGGTTTGACCAAAAGGCGTCAGGGCATGGGGCAAAGTTCCTGTAGTCCTCGGCACACACTGTGACCTTCCTAAAGAACCTGAGACAGAAGACAAATGCCTATGAGTAGTACGCTGGGCAGACTCAGATGTTCCCAGAGTCTTTTGAGAAGATGATGACTGCTGGAGAGAATGTTGAGTACATCGTGACTGGCACAGAGTTGCCTGAGCAGATATGCAAAGTTTGGTAGACAGAAAATGTGCTAGATCACTGGAGACTTCTAAAGAAGATTCCTGAGATCCATGATCATATAGTGAATGTCCTGTAGGCTCTGAGGGACATGGCAAATGGCCTGTAGTCCCTTGGAAAGAAGGTGAGGTATCCTGAGATTCTACCTTGTGTGATGAGTACCCTAGCTCTTTTTGGGTAGATGTTGAATTCTCTGGAAACTCTGGGGTAGATGGCAAAGAACCCACAGTTTCTTGGACAGCCATAGAATGTTCTAGAGGCCATTGTTTACATCCCACAGTTGTGAGAGTACCTGCTGTCGTTAGGGGAGCTTTCTGAGCACATTGTGCAGATGATGAAGGTTTCACACTCCCTTTGGAAGATAACAATGGTTTTGTAGTTTTGGTACTAGAAGACGATCCTTGTTTTGATGGCAAATTTTCTAGAGTCCTAGTTTCAGATTTGGGCAGTTGCCTAGCCCCTCTCAGAGACAGAGAATGTTTTTCAGCCCCCTGATTAGATGGCAATACTTTTTCCTTCCTATGGGCATGTTGAGTAGATCCTAATGCCCCTTTATGACATGGTGAAGGGCCTCCAGTCCCTTGTGCTGATATAGATTGTCCCAGATTGTCATTTTCTGATTGGTATTCTGTCCCTTCCCCTTGTTCAGACACCAAAGGCTCTAGGGTACCTTGTGCAGAAAGATTTTTAGATGCTTTACAAGGCGTGGAAGTTTTCAGAGATGTTTGGGGTAATGGCACACATTCTAAACAATTTTTTTTAGATGTGGACTTTCCCTTAGACCCTTGGAACTTTAGAAAAGGTTGCGTAGTTTTGAAGTCTATTTTGGAAAGTGACAAATCACTTTGAGCATGGCAAACATGTTCTGGAGCCTTTGGGAGAGATGAAAAAATTCCCTGAAGCCCTGGAGCAGATGGTAAACATACTAGAGCTTTTGGGGTAGACAGAGAAGGCCACTGAGCCTTTTGGGAAGATACGGATTGTCCAGCATGCCCTTGGGTAGATTGGCAACTTACCATATTCCCTTGGTCATTTGTGGAACATTCCAAGGTCTTTGGGAGAGACATAAATGGTGTGGGACTCACCTGAGGATTAGTTACAGCTTTTGAAGTTCCTTTGGCATCAGGAGATGATGCAAGCCCCCGTTTTGCAGAAGGAGGAAGGCCGAAACTGTCTTCATCAGATGGGAAACTTCTGAAGCCTCCTTTGTCAGAAGGATCAACTCTTAACCTGTTTTTCCTAGAAACTCGATGCCTGGGGACCACTTTGTTAGAGAGAGAACGTCTATCAGTCCCCCCCAGAGAAGGCATGTAAAAGGAACACTCTTGGGTAGGTGGAGATAATTGTAGAGCACCCTGTTGAGATATAGTACATCCTAAGGCCTCTTGCTGAGATGGAGAAGGTCTTAATGTGCCCTGTGTACCTGCGCAAGTCTTGACTGTGGCTTCAGCATGTGGGGAAGGTACTAGAGCTACCTGTGTAGATGTGGTCTCTCCTAGAGCACCATGGACATATGTGAGAGGTCTAAGAGCCTCATGGGCAGGTAGGGAAGTTTCTAGACCTCCTCCTTGTGTACATGTGGAAGTTCGAAGGGAACATTCTTCAGCTGAAGAAGGGGATAACACCTTTTGTATAGAAACATCAGGCTTCATGGCCATTTGGATGGGCAAAACAGCTTCCAAGCCCCCTTTGGAAGAAAAGGTAGAATCCAGAGCCTTTAAAGTATTTGGAATATGTTCTGGAGACACTTGTGGGCATGGAGAATGACCAACGGCCCTCTGTGCAGATGAGGAAGAGTCTATAGCACCTTGTGTAGTTGGAGAAGATGGCTGATACTCTTGAAGAGATAGGGAAGTTCCCATAGCCTCCTGTGAAGTTTGGGGAGATCCCATGGATTCTTGTGCATAGGTGGAATCCAAGGAATTCCCTTTGTTAGATGTACAGGATGCTACAGACCCTTGTGTATGCATATCACGTCCCACAGCCCCTCTTACACATGGGATTGGATCCAGAACATTCTGCACAGGTGGAATATGTCTTAGAACAACTTTTGTAGATGTGCCACATCCATAAGCCATTTCTAAAGATGGAGCTGTTTCTAGAACTCCTTTTGTAGATGTATTCTGTCCCACAGTCCCTTCCTCAGTTGGGTTAGTACTTGGAGAAATTTGTACAGGTTTGGAAAACCCTAGCAGTTCTGATGTGTTAGTAGAAATTTTTAGTGCCTCTCCTACTGATACAGAATGATCTAGATTCCCATGGGGAGGCAGGGAAGGTTGTATTGTCTCAGCACACTGTACAAGTATGGAACTTGCATGGCTCACTGGCAGTGTTTTGGTACAACCTTGGCTCTTTTGGTCCTGATGACAAGTCAGGAGGGCCCTTTTGGATGGTAGGGGGTATATGAATAATTCTCTGTCAGATATGGACATTTTGAAGCCCAGCTGTTTAGAAGGAGCATCTTTCATTGTCCAATTGCTGGAGTGGGAATTTTCAGGATCCCTTTTCACAGAAGGAGAATATGTTATTCTCCTTTTATGTGGGAGAGCAGACTTGAGAACATGTCTTTGACCATCTCCTGTAGAGGGAGACAATCCTAGTGCTCCCCTGACAGATTGGGACGGTCTCAGAACCCCTGGTGAAGATGGCGAAGGTGCTAGATGACTTTGTGTGTGTGCAGAAGGCACAAGAGTCCATTGGGTGGCCTCGGGTGTTCCCACCACATCTTGTGTCTGTGTGGAACTCTCAAGAACTCCTTCTGAAAATGACAAAGGTCCTTGAGCTCCTGGTGTAGATGTTGGAAGTTTTTTCTCCACTTGGGCAGGTGTGAGCGTTGTGAGGCTCACATGGGAACTTGTGATTGCATTTAGCCCCCTTTGGACGGTAAGAGATGATCTAAGCCCATTTTTTAATGGTGTGGGACTTTGAAAGTCCTCCTGGATTAAAGGGGAAGTTCTGAAATCCCCTTGGTCAGCAGGGTGAGTTCGCAAGCTCACTTTACTAGAAGCAGATTGCTTAGGGCACTTTGGGGATGAGGGGGAACATTTTTGGCTGTCTTTGTGAGAGGACTTATCTCTCTGCCCTGCTTTGGCAGCTGTCAAACATGTTAAACTCTCCTGGGAAGAAGTGGTACGACTTGCTCCATTTGTGAAAAATGAGAAGTCACTGATCTTACTTTTGGGAGAAGAAGGTTTGGAGCTGTCTTTTTCTGATTGGGCCTGTTGTAGGTCCCCTTGACCAGAGGGGTCTTGCCCAACATGCTTTGGAGGAGAAGTGGAAAGTTTGGAGACCTGTAGGGTAGCGGATAAACTTTTGAACCTCCTTCTGGAAGAGGAGACATGTATGATTTTTCTTTCAGGACAAGTGGAAAGTCTTTGGGATGCCTGGGCAGATGTGGAATGTCCCACAGACCCTTGAAAACCTTTGGTTAGTTCCAGAACATTTTGGTGGGATACAGACCATCCCTGAGCATCTGGAGGAGAAGTGGAAGATCCCAGAACTCCTTGGCTAGATAGGGAAGGGTGTAGGGAACCTTGAATGTTTGGGGAAATTACCTGTTCACATTGGCCTGCAGAAGACTCAGCAGAAGATGACCCAGGCACAGCAAAAGAATCAGCGGAAGATGACCCAGGCACAGCCGAATAGTCAGCAGAAGATGTTCCAGGCACAGCAGAAGAATGAGCAGAAGATGTCCCAGGCACAGCAGAAGAGTCAGAAGAAGGTGACCCAGGCACAGCAGAAGAATCAGCACAAAATGTGCCAGGCACAGCAGAAGAATCTGCAGAAGATGGCCCAGGCACAGCCGAATAGTCAGCAGAAGATGTTCCAGGCACAGCAGAAGAATCAGCACAAAATGTGCCAGGCACAGCAGAAGAATCAGCAGAAGATTGCCCAGGCACAGCAGAAGGGTCAGCAGAAGATGTTCCAGGCACAGCAGAAGAATCAGCAGAAGATGTCTCGGGCACAGCAGAAGGGTCAGCAGAAGATGACCCAGGCACAGCAGAAGAATCAGCAGAAGATGGTCCAGGCACAGCAGAAGGGTCAGCAGAAGATGGCCCAGGCACAGCAGAAGTGTCAGCAGAAGATGGCCCAGCCACAGTGTGATCTTCTTTGAAGTTTGAACTGGCATCTTCACTACTGTGTTTTGTAGATGTTGCAGGTACGCTGCGACCCAACTGGTCAAAGTCCATAGGTTCTTCAAACCCAGTAGACACTGCCCGGCTTTTCTTCACCTTCCCAGGTATGGGCACAGAAGATGAGGCCACTCTTTTTCTCGTGGCAGGCTGTAAAACAGATGGTCTGGTGTCCCTAGTCAGTGGGTTACTCATGCCCTCAGGAACCCTCAGAGGCAGTGGAACTGTCAATGTCCTGTTCTCTTTCAGATCCCTCAGAGGTTCCAGGGTACTCTTATTGGCTGAAGCCTTTATAAGATCTTTGAGTTCCTGTAGCTTTTCTGTAACCTTAGCGTCCGGTTTCTTGAATCTCTGGTCTTCATAGGGCTTTGTGCACCTGAACTTGTGCCTAGTCGGTCTAATGAGTCCCGGAGGTACAAAGTCCCTCGGGTTTCTGCTGATCAAGTGCTTCCCCCATTGGGGGACACTGAAGGGGGTCCCAGGCCGTGGAGGTTGGGAACCCTGCAAGTGCTTCCCCCCTTGGGGTAGGGTGTGAATATCCGGTTGAGGGACACTGAAGGGAGTCCCAGGCCGTGGAGGCTGGGAAAACGGAGGTCTACGGTCAGAGGGTAAAGTCCTTGCTGAGGCTCGCTGGCCTCTCTCCACACGTCTGGCCATTTTGAGTCATGAAGGAAATTGAAAGAAGAAATGGGAAAGGGTCTACTACCCCTTGAAGGGGCAGCGAATGTACTTGCCAATGGTGATTCACAGAAAGTAGCAGTTAAGCAGGATCGTTTGAGAGCGACTTTCTCTCCCG
The DNA here is from genome assembly GCF_011762505.2 of Arvicanthis niloticus. Classification (NCBI taxonomy): domain Eukaryota; kingdom Metazoa; phylum Chordata; class Mammalia; order Rodentia; family Muridae; genus Arvicanthis; species Arvicanthis niloticus. The sequence goes on from NW_023045024.1 coordinate 27,012, forward strand.
AGAAATGTGGACGCGTCCAGGAGGTGAAGGGCACAGAACTAGAGTGACCGTTGTTCTCGAGAATCAAGCATAGCTCCACAGCGGCGGTCCTCGGGCCTGCACGGGCCTGTCTCGAGCTGCCTCACCTGGGAGTTCTGCTTGTAGTAGCAGGGCGATCATCCAAGCGTTCTGAATGGGGAGGGACACTGAGGACCGTCTTCCTTAGAGTCCAGAGTGCTACCTGGTCTGGTGCCCACTGTCAGTGGCCATGACAAGGAATTGTTGGAGCATCATGATTGGAAAGGGCAAGGGGTGCTTAGGAGACTGTGCTCTCAAGTCCCATTTGTGCCAGGATAGAACCCTCTAACCGGAGGCCACCGATGTTGCAGTGATGTCTGTTGGAGCCTCGTAGCTGGATGGGAAAGGCTGATCCAGATCCTTGCAAATCAGAGTCTGTGGGGGCTAGACAGTCACTTGCATTTGTGTTACGGAAAGAACAAGTGTGAGAATTTGAATAGAGCTTAGAATGTATGGAATGATATTACAGAAAGTATTCTGTATTTTAAAGATGATCTATTCTAGATATATTTATGACAACTCTGAGCCTTCCTGGATGCAGAAAGACATCTCTAACTGACTAAATAATGCTTACTCTGCAATATTACTATTGTGCAAATAATATGCTATTATAGGTATTGTTTGGAAAATAAGAATAAACAATAGTCTCCTTAGAGTACAGATGCAAGTTGTATTTCAAACACTTCCATCTGTGTTTGACTAAGTGCATTAGATTCAGAACACAGATGCTGTTGGACTCCTGAATGTAGCACCTATGGCCTTAAACAATTGCTTAGCCTGTCCCAGTTTACAGGTTGAGTTCCTATAACATTTACATGTTTGGGTTACTTTTGAAAGGTCATCCAATTCTCCTGAAGACACAATAAACTAATGACTCACATTAGTGGCTCTGCCTGGGCCGATCGGTTTCATTCCAGTGACACAGCTGGAGCATAGTTGCACAGAATGATTTTTGAAACCCTTAGCCAAGTTGATTCTTTGAAAGGTCATATTTGTATAGCAGTTGATACACTGAGAAAGTGTAAAATTGCTTATACGTATGAAGATAACATTTTACTGACATGAGAAACTTGATTTGGTTGGTTCAAATACCTTGCCAGTGTATTTGAGCAGTTTTTGATCTTGATGGATGAAGGGCATTTGTTTGGGTGCTATATTTGATTTTTTGTGAATGATTTCTGTTTCCCTTTGGCTACACAACCAATAAGCCTTGCATCATTCAGAAGCATAGGGGCACTTTCCTATCATCTAATTATTTCCCTGTGCCATTAGCTTGGTGCTTTGCTCCATTCTTTCTCCTTGGAATTTCCAAATGCTTCATTACCCACTTTCTTGGTTTAACCCCAATATATCCCAATAATTTCAATTTTAAAGGCATCTGCTGCCAGGAAAATCCGTTCTTTTCTTACAGTCTGGGGTAAATTCTGTTCTTGACTAATTCTGTCTTTACAGTGCTTATCCTCATACTAGTACATATCATAACTTTTGTCTTGCTTATCTGAATTTCCTGTTGGTCTTTGACAATCTTTGAAGAGATTGAATTTACATACAAGAATATTCCTGCTAGGCATGAAGAACTTGCTGCAGGGTAAAATGGACAGGATATTATAGGTATCAATTCAGATAATAAACACCTTTTAAGAATTGATTTGGCAATTCTAATGTCAGCACAAAATGGGTTTCTCAATTTAAGTTACAGTGACTACGTTTAGTTCACATAATCTACCAAGGTAAATTGAGTAGTGGTTTATATGTCCACGAATGACTGCTTTAAACATGGTAATATTTAAAAGAAATTTCAAATTTTCACTTTGAAATTAAATGTCTGAAGATGATTACTTGATTTATGATTGGCTAAGATTTCTGTGAATTATTTTACATACTTGTGAATGTTACCTAAATAATATCATTATTAATAATAACATTGTAAACTTGTTCAAATAAAACAACTTTTTGCATAGTAAATTTAGAAATGAAATAACTGAATAGTATATCTTGTAGCATTTAACTCAGTAATTAATATTCAATGGACTGCTCTCTGCAAACTGAATCTGGGGATCCATTGCTGTGGAAAATACCAACACAAGTCAGCGAACATGAAGAAAGCAGGCTGTTGCCTACACAGGGCAGTTACTCTTACATTCTAGTGCTTTTGATGCAGGAAGATACTCTGGAGCCTAACAAAAGAGAAATGTAAACACTAACTCAGCCACAAAATCTTTGATATGAATCTGTTGTGCTTACAAGATATGCTAGGTTTATGTTGGTAGAGAACTTGTGCGAGTGAACAAACAGTAACTGATTTCACCTAAGGTGCACTCCTCAAGATGGAACCCATATGAAAGACTGCTCATGTGACCAAGAACCTGAGACTAGATAGCCCAGATACCTAGGGTATAGTCAAATAATAGTGGTCTACAAAAGAAGAGAAATGGAGTGATGAAATGACTCCTACTGATACTTTCCTATTCTCATAGATCAGTACCTTATTTGGCCATCACCGCTTCACTCAGAGGCCAGGGAATGCTGCAGAAAGGCAGGAAGAATGTAAGAACCAGACAGGGATTGAGGCCATTAGAGACCCTTAGAGTCTACTGAACAGGGCTCATATAAACTCAGAGAGACTGAAGCATCAAGAACAAGGCTTTCTCTAGTCTGAAGGAAGGAAGTCATATATATATATATATATATATACATATATATATATATATATATATGTCATATATACAAATATGTATGTGTACATATATACATATATACATACATATATACACACACACATATATATACATACACATACATACATATGTATACATGTATGCATACATATATATAATATATATTATATATATACATATATTATATATGTATATATATAATATATATTATATTATATATATATTATTATGTATATATATACATATATTATATATATGTATGTATATGTATACACACACATATATAATATATAATATATATATAATATATAATATATAATATATATGTATATGTATACACACACACACACACACACACACACACATATATATATATATATATATATATATATATATATATATATATATACATATATATGGTTTTGTTATACACAGTATTGGGACTGGTTAGACAGGTAAGTGGTAACTCAGCTATGCCAGCTAATCTGTTTGATCCTCAAGATGTGCATCATAGAAGGAAAGACAATGTACTTCTGACTTCCATATGTATGTTATGTGCCCTTTAAAACTTAAATAATAATGTTACACAGATAGATGTCAGATGCTGTGCAAGAGGAACAACAAAACCATTAGAACTTATGGCCTGTGGCCCATCATTAGCCCAAGCACTGTGGGTGTGCCTGAGAGAGGCAGAGCCCCGAGGACTATATTTCCTGAGGACTTCATGTGATTGTGGAGTTTCACTCTGCTTGCTACCCTCACATCACACCCATCATAATCTATAAGTTGTATGAATATTCTAAGGGGGAGTGTCCTAGACCCTCATTGGACAATGTCGTTCTCACCCAAGTGTTAGTTAGACTGAACTTCTTCAAGCATTGACGCTGGGGCAGATAAATGATTCAGCCACCACTCTTGGAAAGAACTACTATGAACAAGCATGCTTTTCTTGCAAAAGCTGACCTGGTGATCAGGTGATGATTAATTCCTTGTACCCACTTTCCCCCTCCATTTCCTGATATGATTTAATAAAAAGAAAATGGTTAATGGATAGATGTGCACCCTGAGGAATCAAAGTAGAAATGGCTGATTTTTTTATATAAAAGTTTAGTTCTGTGATTCTGTGATAAATTTTTAAGATTTATGTAAGATTACCTTTTTACATAAATAATAAAGTAATTGGTCCTTTATAACTGCAAATTGAAGCCTGTTACTCTTAGACAGACAGACAGACAGATGCCTACTGGGCATGGCTTGAGCATATATGAGACCACAAACCTCCTCCAGTGTCACCCTGCCTCAAACAAAGAAACACCTACTCCAACAAGGCTATACCACCTAGTACTGCCTATGGGCCTTTGGGGTCCAATTACATCAAAGTACCACACCTACCTAGCTACATGCATACATATATTCATGGATAAGAAATAGAGAGAGGGGGTGTGGGTGGACAGAGAGAGGGATAGACAGATGATAGATACTTACATTCATAACTACATAAATACATACATTCATAAACACATACATACACACACATATATATATATAATATATAATATATATATGATGGATAGACAGGCAGATAGATGAGACGATAATCTAAAAACTAAAGATATGGTGCCCTTTACTTCATACACACACACAATGAGCATAGTTTACTATTCTAAATTAACACATAACAATTGGACATTCAAATGTCAAAGTCTTCTACAAGCACCAACAAAATATAAAATGTTCATTTGATGTGCATAGATTTGATTAATAACTACATTTTCCTTTGTTTCTGGCTATTTTTAGGAATTACACCCTAAAAACTCTTTCTCATAGTTGTTCATTGCTTCAGTTATTACTGTGTACTAACTGATACTTATAATCCAATAGACAGCAATGCTACAGAAGGTATTTGTAGTGCTGGTGATATTCAGTCATACACCCTCTGTTCCAAGATATATCTGTTTTAAATATATCAGTAAGAAATGGTCTTCCAAAAGACTTTGCAAACTCTTTTTTTGACGTAATATCAAAGTCCAAGCCTACCTCATGCAATGTGGCACATTCCAGGTACTGCCTTATCAGCTAGCAGCTCCTCCTCAGAGACATATCAGTTCCTTGTAGTGAATGTGGTGCTAGGTCAGGCAGCAGTCTGAGCATCCATCAGAAAACCTGGGTGACAGTCCCACACTGGTTCTCCTTCTTAAGCATATGTTCAGCTGCTAGGTCTAGGTATGAAATGTGGGGAACACATCATTTTGGTTTCTGCCTTGAGGCAGTGAGCTTCTGTTCTGGGCTGCACTTGCTAAGCTTGGGCTCTGAAACTTACAGCCTGGGAGGTCTGGAGGTCCCTTTGGGTGGATGGAAATACTATAAGTCCTAAAGATAGGGTGGGGAATGTCTGAGGACCCTGCACCAGAGGAAGACAATGTGATGTCCTCCTTGGTTAGAAAGGCATATTTGAAGATGGCCTGGGGAAAAGGAAATCTGAGACCCACTGGAAAATCAGAGGCAGGAGTTTGGAAGGATCTGAGGAGGCACAATTAAGTACTTAGTGTGTACACTCCCACAGGAAATCAGTTTGAAGTTCTGAGAACCCTTTGGATACTGGTGGACTGTAGTTCTATATTAGAACAGACAGCATGGAATCCTTTGGTGAGAAGAGGAATATTTCAGGTATAATTAGGGAGAGGAAATAGTCTAGAAGCCAATTCAGTAAAAGAGGGTACAAAGAGAACTTTGGGTAAGGGGAGACATATCCAATCTCCCTGTCTGCAGAGGAGGAATTGTTTCTGCATCTCTGGGGACATGTGATAGATCCAAGATGCTCTAAAGTAGAAGGATAAGATTAGAGCTCCCCGGGATTGTGTGGAAGAGGCTCAGCCTCTCTTACTCTTTATGTCTGGAGCACTATTGAGCAGAAGTTGAAAGTTGATTGACACCTTGAGAATTATAGAACATTCTAGGCACTCACTCTTTTACCAGCTCCTAACTTGGAATCACAATCTAGAATACATATCATCTGAATGTCCATGCTAGGCACAACAACTGTCTTAGAAGTCTTCTAAGAGGCTGGAATGCAGTAGCCTCATATTCAGTGTCTTCCTCAAAGATATGTCCATCCACACATTCCTCTGCATGGAGGACAGATTCTCTGTGTCTATGGGACCAAAATGAAGAAAGTAGTCTGATTTACCCTTGCCTTGATACTCTTGTCCTTGGAACTTCAGACCATGGTTCTCTGAGATCTTAGGTCAAAACAGTGCTTCCAAGATCACTGAAATTAGAAGTTGCATGTAGGAGATGTACTGGGAACATGGTGACTTTGTGGGGTTTCCTCGATCACACAGGCCAGGTCTGGAGCACTCTCTCTTATGAATGTCTAAATCTTCCTGTGAAGAATGGGGGAGGAGGTTGGGCAGCTTTTCATGGAAGCAGCACTGTTGTGCTCTTCCTCAAAGAGGTATTGTGCCAGGCTCATGGAAATAAGGGTGTCAAAGAACCCTGGTCCTAAGTAGGATTTCTGAGAAACTCTGTGAAAAGTGAAATTCTATACCTATTTGTCAAAGGATTAAAATTTCTGGCTATTTTCAATAAAATAAAACGGACCATTTCTCATTGAAGTAAATGTAAATACCTTGTGGAGCCAAGGAAGTTCCAGTGCTGCTTGATCAGCTTCCATTTTCTTCTGTATTTATAATATTCATATATTTTTCAGCTGTGTGGAAGGCCAGACTATAATTGTTGCATTATTTCAACAGGTCAGATGTTTATCTTTGGTCTATGAAGCATTTGGTCAGAGGAGACAAGTCCAAGGCCTCTTTCTTCAGAGCAGTAGTGTCTTATAATATATGTAGCAAGAAGAAGTTTTGAAGTAATCCTGGACAGTTTCAAATATGACAGGCATACAAAGTCAATATAACATGAAACATTGACAAGAGTGATGGTAGGTCTGAATCCCTGTTGGGCAAAGAGGGATATTTCAGGCCGATGTTGACATTGGGGTAAGATTTTGTTGCTCCCTAGACACAGGGGTGTAAGACTAAATCTTTTTGAGTAGAAGTGGAATGTCTGAGGCTCCTGTAGGTAGGATGAGAGATAATGAAGGCCATCTATGAAAGGATGACATTTACAGACATCTTGGAGAGACAGGGAAGTATACAGATGTGTTCCCCAAAATTCTGCCAGAGAACTACTACATCTGATAAACAACTTCAGCCAAGTGGCTGGTTTTAAAATTAACTCAAACAAATTAGTAGCCTTCCTCTACTCAAAGGGTAAACAGGCTGAGAAAGAAATTAAGGAATCAACAGCCTTCACAATAGTCACAAATAATATAAAGTATCTTGGTGTAACTTTAACCAAGCAAGTGAAAGGTCTGTATGACAAGAAGTTCAAGTCACTAAAGAAAGAAGTCAAAGAAGACCTCAGAAGATGGAAAGATCTCCCATGATCATGGATTGGGAGGAATAACATAGTAAAAATGGCCATCTGACCAAAACAATCTACAGAGTCAATACAATCCCCATCAAATTTCCAACTCAATTCTTCACAGCAATAGAAAGCAATTCTCAATTTCAACTTGAATAACAAAATACCCTGGACAGAAAAAGACCATCCTCAACAAGAAAAGAAAAGAGAGCATTTAATTGGCCTCCTTACACTTTCAGAGGTTAGTTCATTATCAGCATGGCAGGGGCATGGTGACCTGCAGGCAAACGTGGCTAGAACAGTAGTTGTACATACTGATCCACAGACAGAAAGAGAGACTGGGTCTGGCATTGGCTTTTGAAACCTCAAAGCTCAACCTGGATTCAATACCACATATCCTCCAACAAGGCCATATCTAATCCAATAAGGTCACACCTTCTAATTTTTCTCAAATAGTTTCACTCACTAATGAATAAGCATAGAAAATGTGAGTCAGTCTTATTCAAAGCATCACTCCCTGCAAAACATCAAAGACACTAGAGCTCTACACATGCCCATGCATATATTCCTCAGATCCTCTACACTATAGCTAAGAGAGCCTTTGTGAAAGTCTTCACCTTTACCTCTCCTTGAGAGACCCTCGTTTTTCTGCAAGGAGGCTTTTATGGGAGCTTTGTTTTTCAGAATATTATGTCATCCTTCTCCTCATTTTACATTGTATGCACATGTAACATAAACACAGCTTGGTCAATGAGGTTTCCCTTCAAAAGTTACAACTGTTTCCAAGATACTGTCTTAGCCATTATACCTGGATATCAGAAATGCAAATAGCCAGAAGTATGTCAAACTGATCAGTTTCTCAGACCTGCAAAAACAAATGTTTTCTTGAATTACTTAGAGTATAAACAAATAAAAATGATATACAAAATAGTTGAACAGAAAGGTTTAAGAACTTTGGCTATTCATGCTGCTGGAAGAAGCAGGCATTCTGATGGAGGACAGTCTCTCTGAATCATGCCTTCTAAGTGGGCACACATACCCCCAGGAAAATTTATTTTCTAAGCAGCTATAAAATGAAATAGTGCGATATGCAGATCTGAAGTTCCACTAGCAGTCCCTATCATACAACAGAATCCCAATACACTGGAATCAGTTATGTATATAGATAAAAGTCTACTTAATAATGAGTGTGTGTTTCCATGTGTGTGTGTTTTTCTGTGTGTGTGTGTGTTTGTGGGTGTGCATGTGTGTGCCTGTGTGTGTGCATGTGTGTGCCTGTGTGTGTGTGTGTTTGCATGTGCGTGCGTGCGTGTGTGTGTGTGTGTGTGTGTGTGTCCTTTATTCAAAGAGCCCTAGGTTGGGACACTGGAAAAATACATGGATAGATTCTTCAGCAGCTAAGAGCTCTTTGTTTCTTCAGTGTTCCTGAGATCAGTTACCAGCACCCATGTCATGAAGCTCACAACTGCCTGCAACTCCAGCTACAGAGGATCCAATTACTCTGGGTTTGACACATCCACAACCTTCCTCTCCCGTAATTGAAAGCAAAAATTTAAACACAAAACAACCAACTGGGATAACTTAGTACTTGTCCTTTTATATTTTTAGGGAAAATTTTTCTGTTTACAAAAATTATAGCATTTAATGGTGAGAAAGGTCATCTATTAAAGATGGTATCAGGTGACATCAGGTGACCCTTGTGAAAATTGCAGAACTACAAGCCAGCTAGTGAGTTGTTCCATAAACAGGAGAATTCGTGCAACTCATGGAGGTCCATGGATCCATGGATCCAGGGTGCCAGGGAAATCAGTACACGCAGGGTCCTGCATGACAACAGGAAATGCTTTTGCGACATTCCAGGCTCTAGTTATTACCACTGGGTATCTCTAAATGAGTGGATGTACCCTCACAGATCTAAAATTCTGCATGTTCTTCATGGTACATGGTAGGTCGTCAACAAAGTCCACCCTGGCCCAACTTTCCCCTTCCTGCCATAGAAAGGATGAGACTTGCTGAAATCAAACACTATGACCATCAGAGAGACCACCTGGAAGTATCTCAGTAAGAACAGCACACACTCATGCTTGCATTGAGATTGAAGCTTTACAGCCATTAACGTGATGCAGGGAGATGTGGATGGGAGATTTAACGAGGAAAAAGACCATCAGACAGTTTTTATCCATATTAGCAAATGTCTCCTTGATATGTATTTCAATATTAGAAAAGTAGATTTCCACTGTGTGTGGATTCATACACACAGAAAATAGAAAGAGAAATCATGGTCCTCTTGGCTTTTATAACCAATCCATTTCCTGCTCTGGGATGCCCTCTGCTCCATTGCACAGGGGTTGCTGACTCAGTAGGAACAAACATACTATACTATGACTTTGGCACTTTTCACTGATATAGGAGACTAGGAGGTACTCTTTGAAGAAGGATGTGAAATAGAACCTCATTCCTTCCCTGTAATTGAGTTTGTGTGATCTCCCATTAGTGTGCCTCATCCTAAAATAGGTAAGTTAAGAATAATGGTACTATTTGTTCCTGAAATTGTTTTACAGAATAATGTCAAACATAGTTACTGAGATGTGCCCATCTGGCAACAAAAACCATAATTTAAGATCCAGATTCTACCTTTTCTCCTCAGAAATTGTCCCAGAGGTTCTGGTAGTCATGTCATCTTGGACTACTTCAGTATTAGAAGCCATTAGATCATCACTGACCTTGTACATCTTTTCTGGGACACATATGCTTAGGACTTTGTCCTCTACATTGACACACATTCCCACATCAGAGTTAGCTGTGAAAATCTCACATTTTAATATTACTATTCTTTATTTGATTGTCAAGACAGGGAGTCACTGTGTAGCCTTAGTTGTCCTAGAATTCACTCTGCAAATGTGGCAGGCCTCAAATACAGAGATCCACATGACCCTCTTCCTCTTGAGTGCTGAGACTAGAGCTGTACACCATTCACCACAATCTTGCTTCACAATATATTTCTCAGTAGTGTGATCCTGGATTTCTTCAAGGAAGGTACATGCCTGCTTCCAGCGATGCACAAGTTTCCTTCTTTTACATTTTCTCTTTCCCTGGGGTATATAACTGGTGTGATTCAGTCACCACAGATTCTGTACAAACTCTAGAAGTACTCTAAGTTATGGTCTGAGGCATAATGTGAACTACACCTTAAACAAGGAAGTATGATATGGAAAACAAACTTAGATTTCTAGCATCATAATTATATATTAGCGAGTATTGTGGTTTAGTGAAAGTGTGACTTGCTTAGATCTATAAAAGCAGACCCCTTCTGGTCATGGCTGGAATATATATTACAGAGAATATATATTACAGAAAATATTCAACAGTAAGTATGAACAATATTAATTCTCATACTATGTGAGGAAGCAGGCAGTCCTACTTGTGGCTTTGATAGTTTTATGTGTGAATGTGACTTAGTCCAGGAAAGATGAGCTAGGTTTGTTTTATAAGCTGTGGAACTATTTCTAGAAGACATAAACATTTCAGTCAGCAGGCTGAATGAAAGCCAGATGTATTCAATAGTGTGAACAGAAGCATCCAGCACACACAGGGCACAGACACCATGGAGACTATACCCTGTGTGGAGTTGTGTAGGATGACTTTAGAAACTGTGAGAAACAGATTCTTTTCATGTCAGCCTTCTCCTCATGGCATCTTCTCTACACTATATAATAGTAATATTTCTTTAAATACCAGAAGTAGGATAATATTTCAATTCCTCTTTTAATGATTTGTTTGTTTTTTATAGTAGAATATATTGTCACTGTCTTCAAACACATCTGAAGAGGACATCAGATCACATCACAGATGGTTGTGAGCCACTGTGTGATTGCTGGGAATGGAACTCTGTCCATCTGGAAGAGCAGTCAGTGCTCTGAAGGGCTGAGCCATCTCTCCAGCCCTTATTCCTATTCTTAAATATTATATTAGGAGGGACATTCATATATACAAGTTGAAAATGTCTTTCATGACATTACAGTGATTTACTAGCCTATGCAAGTGACTAGGTTCAATACCCAGAAAAACACACATCCACATCCATATGCATACACACAGACACAAACACACACACACACACACACACACACACACACACACACACACACACACACCAAATATGCAACATGCATACAGGCACACATAGTTCTTATTCATCAAAACAGTTTCAGTCCTTACATGTATTTTCCATTGTTGTCTGAACCAAACAATCTTGGTTGGGAAGGTGAAAACAATAAACATAAACAAATGTCAAGACAAGCAGGAGTTGTGTCCCCTGCAGTGCAGGGAATTTTCCTCATATAAAGGTAGTCAATGATTCCACATTAGACAGGAATTTCAGAAATAGTCACCATGAAGCAACATCACTGAGTCTATTAAGTAGTAAGACAAAGAGTCATGTAGAAAAAGGACACAAGACACTATGCAAGTAAGCACAAGAATTGGGTGGGCATATGCTTTTCAAGAGGATGTACCCCGTAGGTGGCATTGAGATGCTTATACTTATGAGCCTGTGGAATTTGGAGTCATATGTCTCAATGCATATAATATCAAACAAGGTTAAAAGCAAAGTTTAAAATGTACCTGGGGATTTAAAATGAAGTGAAACAGCATGAGCTGGCTTTTAGGATAGCCTTTCTGTGAAGCAACATGTAAGGGGCTTTTTCAGTATGTGGTTTGCAGATGTAGGAAGGAGAAGGGGGTGCTAATATAGTAAACCTGAAGACTATAAACAGTCTGGCCCAAATAAGATTTGTTGTTTATTACTTAAAATGTCCTTGGGAAAACTGTGCTTCATTATCTATGCAGACTACTTTGATTTAACCAGCTGTGTTTCTAGACTCAGCAAGAAAGGCTCTCTAGATCTAAGGGTTAGGAGATACCTTCTTATCTTGCTTGGCTTCACTGTTACCTGACTTTTCCTTGGCTTCTTTCCTCCTACAGAAATATCCAACTGCAGAAGAGGGATGTCCTTTAGTCAGGAAAGCTAGGTAATATGGTGGTTTATTAATAACATGTGTAACCTATCTACCCACAGACAGTGTATCCAGTCACTTTAAAGCTACTTATGGAAATGCACTCCTTCCATTAGTCCTTCCATTCCTTATTGTTTCCTCATTCTCTTGGGTGCCTGTGAAGACCATGGAATGAAGACTTCCCAACCTGCTTCTTCTGCATTATCTCCAATGCAGTCCTTTGAATTGGCAGCAAGCTCCTATTTACCAGTTAGACCAGCAGTGGCTCCACAGGAGGGAGAAGTTGATGGTCCCTATAGAATCCCATTCAGCCCCATATCTTCCAGAGCAGAAAATGTTAACACTGAAGCACTTGGGGTCAGACCTGAGCTAACAGTCTCATTGAGCCCAAGACCCCAGAAGCAATGAACAAGAGACCTACAACACCCCCATCCCAATACTGTCTTCATGCAACCAGCAATGACAGGAGAAGGCAAATGTGCACAGGCCTAGCATATGCAATGCAAACATGAGATCATGTTCTAAATAGATGATATAGTCCTAAACCAAGCCATCCAGAACATAGGACCACCAAATTCTGGTCACAGAACATTTACCTGGGTTTTGTTTTCTAAACCAGTGTTGTCTACCTAGTTTCTCTATGTACAAGCCAGGTCTGAATAAGTGCATCAGAATGAATGTCACAATTAGGTCTGCAGAAATAAAACATATTTTACCTGAGGCTACCTCAAGATTCATTTTATCTCCCCACTTTGTTTTATCTCCCCCCCTTTGTGTTATGACTCATAGCATTTAGATTTACTCTAGGTCTCTGGGCTATCCAGTCTCTGGTCTTGATCACCAAAGCAGTGTCAGGGGTAGGTCCCCTGTAGTGGGATGGGCCTTAAGTCAATTCAGATGTAGGTTGTTTACTCCCACAGGATTATGCCACAGATGATCTAGCATATTTTGCATTTGGGACCACCATGTAGATCCAGATATTTGTGGCTGGACTGATGTTTGCATTTCTCTTTTGGTGGCTTGCAGAGTACTTTCCTGTACCAAAGACACCAGAATGTAGGGGTGAAAGATCTGTGTAGGTAGACACCAGCTCTACACCTCTCCATGTTCAATGAGATGTGTGTGTGTGTGTGTGTGTGTGTGTGTGTGTGTGTGTGTGTGTGTTTCTTTAAGAATTGAAGGTTCCTCTCACTTTGCAGAGAGCAAACTATGTATGGTCTCAGCAATTCCTGGGGTGCTATGTGACGCTCTCAACTGGATTTTATTATCCCTGCATGGGGACCTGAGAAGGCCAATTTAGACTCCAACTTTCTCCTTATTTGGATACTACACTTGCATGGACTTCATATATTTTACAATGTTTCTACTGCAGTAATCTCCTTACCACCTCCCAACTACCCATTAGTGTTGTTTCTACCACATTCTCTTCATCAATGTCATCACCCCTCTCCCAATGCATGTAATCCTCCTATTCTTGCACCCTCCCCATTCATCCACATTATCTACTCTATTCTCTCCTCCCAGAGAGATTTTTGTGTCCACCTTGTACTTCTTCTATACAGAACCTCTCTGGGTCGATGAACTGTAGCTTGGTTATTATTATTTATTTAACTGATGATAACCACATGTAAGCAAATACATCTCATATTTTTCTTTCTGCATCTGAGTTACCTCACTCAAGAAGAGTGTACTCTTCCATCCAGCTGCATGCAAATTTCATGATTTTTTTCTGAGTAATACTCTTTCAGAGACCATTATGACATTCTTGTTCTGCTCCAACACTTGTTGGAGCAGAGTGTATCAGTGGGAACAACACTTGGCCTTGTGATTTTCATAATAATAATGTTTGCCTATCTTAAGTCCAAGTTACTTTTCCACAGTAGCTGGCCTGCCTGTCCTTTGAAGCCAGACACTGCAGTCTCTGACTTTTAGCACCTCATGATAAAACATGGGGGGATTAAGTAAAGGACTAATTGTCAGGGTTTTTTCTTCTTTCCCAGAATAGTTGCCTCTAGCTTGTCAGGCAGGAGAGAGGTTTAGAGCAAGAGACTTGTGTTGAACCAGAAGAGAGTCACTCACAAAAGAAAAACCTTTAACACAAATATACGTGAATACATAAATTCATACACAAAATCATGTATACACATCGATACATCTTCATTCATTCCTGCTGAACACAGTTGCATACTTATATCATAATTACATACTTTTACACACACATCCATACTTACATATGCATACAGGTCAAAAGTCCAAGTATGAGTGCAGAGAGAATTCACACACTCTGTTTAAAAGATGAGCTAACATCTTCATTTCATAGAGAATGAAAACCCTTTTATTGCTAAATGAATTAAACCAAGTCTGTAAGAAAGAGATAAGCTTTGTCCTCTTTAGTAAGACCAAGCCTGCCTTGCTGTTAAGAAAAGACGTGTTCTGTCTCATGGCAAGGAGAAGCCTGCCTGCTCCTTTTTCTCTCTCTGCAGCCTCTTCTTTGTCCCTCTTTCTGTCTGCATTCTGGGTATTACTCTCTTAATTCCCAACTTCCCTCTCAATCTGTAAGTAACTCCACTCTGCTGTCTTTCTCCTTCCTCCTCCTAATTTTGCTGTCTCCTCCTGCTCTGATGTAACAATGCCATACAAGGTAATGGTCCTAGTTTTTGGTAACTTTTCTAGGGAATACATCACATGGTTTTTACACGCATCCATTTTTCTTTTTCACAAAAGTTTGCTAAAATTTCAAACACAAATTCACTTCATAAATTGAATAAGAATTTTGCATCAGTGATGTTTGCATATGTATCCAATAAGACTAGACATTCATTATCTGCCACTAGCTCTACAGGCTGGTGCAGAGTTAAAGAGCATAACTGAATTATCATTGAAGTTTTGATACATAAACACAGCCATTATTATACCCTCAGTCCTTGCACCTACAATAAATCTTTGCTTCTATTTTATAACCTTTAGTCAATTGGTTTACAACTTGTTGGAATTTGTTTGAAATTATAAATAACTGCTATCTATCTCTGAATCAACTACATTTTGACAGGTGGAGACAGACAGAGTTCTTATTGCAATTTCAATAACAGAAAGGATTTTAATATCCTATTATATTAAAATTATATTATAAAATATATTATATATTATAAAGTCACTATTATAAAGTCAAATGGACTGCTCCACGTTATCTGAATATATTATACTATAGCTTTCAGGTTTGTATTGTGTGGGACCTTTGACTATGTGAATAGCTGGGTCTCATTCTTGTGCCTACTCTTGGGCTCTTTTCTTCTGTTGTCTTGTTCACGTTCTATGTGATAGTTGTGTTTTATCTTATTCTATGTTATTTTATTATTTTTTTCATTTAATCTCTTAGAAGCCTGTGCTTTTGTAATGAGAGACAGAAACACAGGTCATCCAGATGAAAGGGGATGTGGACTGGATCTGGGAGGAGTACAGGGAGTAGAAGCTATCATTATCATATTTTAGGAGAAAACCATGAATTTGTTACAAATAAAAGTGGAAACTTTAAGGAAAACCCCCAGAGTGAAACATAATGCAAAAGGATCATGAACACAGAGATATACTAACACACATCTTCTTAGCACTGGGTCTTTTGAGTATCAGCAGTTATTCACCACTGCCTAAGCACTCCGTCCCCATTGGCAATGGAATGCTACTGCTTATCCCTTCCCCACACTTGACCTTGGGTCCCCTCTCTCCTTTCCTCTCCTTTTGCTTCTGTCTTCACTTTTATTACTTGCTCTCACTCTCTCTTGCTACCTCCTCTTTTCTGCCAGTACTTCTTGTCTTTTTGAAGTTATAGCCTTATTTTGATTGCATTTTTGAAGTATTCCTATAGTCAGTGAAGTAGAGCAATGTCCATAATCTTAGAAACAGTCTTATATACTCTGCCATCTTTATAGAATTCAATGAAAACGAAGGCACATAAAACCCAAACATATGGAACACAGAGAAAGCAGTATTAAGAGGAAAATTCATAGCACTAAAGTGCCTTCATAAAGAAATTGGAGAGATCCCACATGAGCAACTTAAAAGCAGACCTGAAAGCTCTACAACAAAAAGAAGCAAACATCCAGGAGGAGTAGACTGAAGGAAATGATCAAACTCAGGGCAGAAATCAACCAGTTAGAAACAGAGAAAAATACAAAGGTTCATTAAGACCAACAGCTTGTTCTTGAAAAAAATCAACAAGATAGAGCCTTAGCCACATTAACTAAAGGGCACAGAGACAATATCCAAATTAACAAAATGACAAATGAAATGGGAGACAGGACAACAGAAAACCAGGAAATTCATAAAAATCATCAGGACCTACTACAAAACCTATACTCTACAAAAGTGGAAAATCTGGATGAAATGCGTGACTTTCTAGACAGATATCACATACCAAAGTTAAATCAATATCAGATAAACTATCTAAGCAGTTCCATAAACCCTAAGTAAATAGGTATAATCATCAACCGCCCCCCCACACACACACCCAGAGTCAAATGGTTTTAATGAAGAATTCTACCAGACTGTCAAAGAAGAGCTAATCCCAATACAGAATATCCTGAGGTAACTCAGACCCAAAAGGACATGCATAGTATGTGCTCAGTGTTAAGTGTATATTACCCCAAAAGTACTGAATACCTAGGATACAGCCTACAGACCATAGTAACATGCAGAAAGGCCAAGTGAAGAGCCTTTGATGTCACTTAGAAGTGGGAAGAATATAATCATGGGAGGCAGAGGGAGGGAGGAATCTGCTCGGGATTGGGGAGGGAGAAGGGAAAAGAGGAACAGGATGAGATATGGGTGGGGAGTGGGGACAGGAGAGAAGCCCAGAGGGCCAGGAGTATGACTGGAAATATGCAGCCTCTGGGAGTGAAAAGTAGGGGGTCCTTCTAGATAGTACCTGTGGCCCTTGAGGGAAGAGGCTCTCTGGACTCATTGGAGGTGACCTTAGTCAAAATGCCCAACAGTGGGGAGAGGGAACTCAAAGATTCCACCTCCTGTAGATAGACTGGATCACTAACCCACAGTCAGAATTTCTGACTCATATTTGTTCCTGTCTGGATGAACAGAAGAGACAAAAATGGAGAAGAGATTGAAGGAAAGGGGTCTCATTGTCCAGACCAACTTGGTATCCATCTTATGGGGTACCCAAGGCCTGACACTATTACTGATGCTATTTTGTGCTGACACATGGGAGCCTAGCATGACTGTCCTCTGAGAGTCTTTACCAGAAGCTGACTGAGACAGAGGCAGATACATACACCCAACAATTGACCTGAAGTCATTGAGGACCCCTATGGTTGAATTGGTTGAATTAGGAAAAGGACTGAAGAAGATGAAAGGGAGAGTGACCCCATAGGAAGACCAGCAGACTCAAACAACATAGACCCCAGGGAGCTCCCAGAGACTGAGACACAAACCAGGCAGCATACAGGGCCAATCCAAGGCACCTCACAGGTATATTGCAGAGATCTGCCTGGTCTGGACTCAGGGGAGAAGATGTACCTAACCTTCAAGAGACTTGAGGCCCTAATTAAGGAGGAGGCAGGAGGGGAGCACATTCTCAGAGGCAAGAGGGAGAAGGAATGGGATGAGGAACTATGAGACAAGGACCGAGGGAAAACAATGATTGGAATGTAAACAAAGAAAATAACTTAAAAATAAAGTAAATTTAAAAAGAAAGAAGAGAAATGACTGAATTTCTCTTGTTGTAGACAGCAACATTGGAGAACAAGGAACCTTCAATGTTGGGTTGGATGTATCTGATCATGGTCAATGCAGGGGCTGCACATTCCATAAACAGAACAGCAGGGCATTTGTGGCTATGAGAGCTGTCAAATAAAATATGTTAAATATTAAAATATAATTTGGAGGTACACAGTTATCAAATAAAGTATATATCATGACACAGGAAAAAAAACCCACTCTCTATCACGTGATGCTACA
Organism: Arvicanthis niloticus; assembly: GCF_011762505.2. NCBI lineage: Eukaryota > Metazoa > Chordata > Mammalia > Rodentia > Muridae > Arvicanthis > Arvicanthis niloticus. Next base: position 45,151 of record NW_023045024.1, read on the forward strand.
TGAATATTTCACAGAAAAACAGCAAGGAAACCAAAATTGGAGAACTGGAGAAGGTGAAATCTATAAAATATAAAAGTTTCCATTGGTTAAAAAATGAGAAGCTTTCAGTCCATGACTAGGGGAAAAATTTGAACAGTTCATATCCAGTAGCAACTTTTCTGGAACTTGCCAAAAGCTTCCAAAAGTCAAGCAGTAAACAGAAATTGAAAAATGTGAAAGGTTGCACATGGGCTGTTGTGTGAACTGGGACATTGAGTAAGATTGCTCATTTTATAAGGGATTTGTTAGCAACACTAACAAGTCAGGTATGCAGACAGCAGCATGGCTGGGGCTTCTGAGGAGAACCAGGGTCACTTGGTAGAGTTGGTACCTCAAAAATCGACAACTTAAAATTTCTGGTTAATCCAAAGCCCATAGGTTTTCCACAATTAAAACCCCATCACCACGAAGCTGAGGTAGGAGGATCATTTAGAGTTCTAAGCCAGGCTAGGACACCATGATACTGTCTCAAAACAAAGCAAACCTGGAGGTTTAAAAAACAAACAAACAAACAAAAACAAAAAACAAAACCCAACACCACCAAAAATTAGTAAAGAAAGGAAAAGAAAGTATTCTAGCCAACTGCATATGTAAATAATCATCTGAGACATCTATACAGGACCATCATAGACTATTGTTTAGAATTTTCCACCTAATGTCCCACCTCTCATACCGGTTTCACTAGGGGAATACTGGGACCTCAGTGTACACACTCTGTTCTCTCCTATCTCCCCCTCCTCACTTCCCCTCCCCGGAAATGGCACCTGTGCATCATGGTACAGAACAGCACCCTCTGAGAGGCAGACTGCCCTATGTCTCTCTCTTTCTGGAGGGGACTCACTAGCCACAAATCCCAAGGTGGAAGTGAGCCAACTCGGGTCTGGGATCCCTGCACCTGTCTTCCCACCCTCAGGGACATTGAAGTTTTCATCTCTGGGAACCCAAAATCTTGGTAAGAGAGAATGCTTCTCTCACTGCATCAACTAGGTCTCCATTGAAGAAGGTCTCCAAAAGACCCCAGGTTACTATGACAACCATAAGGCTCCTCTCTCTGCTCAGTACCTAGGAATGCTCCACCCAGCCCTCGCTTTCTTTTTCTTAAAGCAGAACTCATTCACCCTTGTTATCTATCTATGACCTAAGAAAGCACATCCTCTAGGCAACTGCCACCAGCATGAAAGCAGAGCTTTGGTCAAGCTGTGACCAAAACCTATTCCTGGAGGCTTGAGCACGCTGTACTGCCCAGGCTATGGAAGTCTCCGTGGAAATGTCATCAGGGTTCTAGAGGAACACTGTTGTCATGGTCATCGATGAGCTTTTTTATTATAGTCTCAGGTTTATGGAGGTCTCCATGGAAATGGTCCAGGCTGTGACACCCTATGTTAAAAAAAAGTCCCTGACAAGAAAAATGTAGAAGTATGGAGATACCGGGAATCAAACCCAGGACCCTATGCATGCAAAGGAAGTGCTCTACCACTGAGCTACAGCTCCACACATGCATACCACTCATCAAAGCCTATATCAAGCCACAGTCCCGGAAGCTGCCTTCCTTTAGCTTCAAGGGATCTGCATCATTTCTTTCGGAATCATTCATGATTTCTTGTTTACTACTTTTATGGGATTTTTAACTTTTGCTTATAGGACACAACAATCTCTATTCAATGAAACAAAATAATATGAATAGTAACAAATTTTATCTTCTTTCAAACATGGCACACCCACAATAACTTGACTATGATGACAAAGTAATTACAATGTCTTTCTGCAGGGTTAGTAACATCACACCATTTTGAAGCAGGGGTTCTGAAGATGGCGTTGCGTTGATGGGTACAGAGAGGCCACCTGGGGCTACATTTAGCCTTATGTCCCTCCCTTCAGGGGAGCCTACCAGGAGCCCTCTGAGTCCTGGGCCCCATGGCTGCTCAAATGTAGGTTTGAACTACTTCTTCAGCAAAAACATACATTTAGAAAGGTACAGAAGAAGGTTGTACCTTGAAGATCAGACACAGCGTTACAGAGACAATCACACAGAATTGTCTAGATCCCGCCCCTTGAGGAAACAGTTTTCATCCTTCCCCTTAGATTATGTGATCTCCTGTGAAGCCCCTTTTCTTCACTTCTGGGCACGCAGGCTCTGCATTGGGATCAGCTGCAATTTGACAGTTTCAATCACTGATTTCCAGGGTGCAGAGGTACGTTGATGACATGAAAGCTATCTGGTTGGATGGCATCTGGCCACCACAGGAAGTAGATCTCAGAACCGAGATTAACAAATGGTGCAATAGCCTAGGTGATATGCAGAGGACCTTCACAGCCATCATAACCACAAACGCCCTCCTAGTCTGTTTTATGGAGGGTGCAGTCCCTGCATTCACCATAATCAGATACTTTACATCCAACCCAACCTGGAAGGTTCCTTGTTCTCCAATGTTGCTGTCTATGTTCAGTCATTTTTTTCTACTTTCTTTTAAAATTTATTTTATTTCTAACTTTTTTGTTTATTTACATTCCAAACATTGTCTGCCCTCGGTCCTTGTCTCATAGTTCCTCATCCCATTCCTTCTCCCTCTTGCTGGTGTGTGTGTGTGTGTGTGTGTGTGTCCATGTGTGTGTGTCTGTGTGTGTGTTTCTATGTTTGTGTGTATTTGTGTGTGTGTGTGTGTGTGTGTGTGTGTGTGTGTGTGTGTGTGTGCAGGTCATGAATCTAGAAAGTGGACAAACAGTAGTAGACAAGATGTGAGGAGGTTGGACAGAGAGAGCACAATGAAATATGTGACATGAAAGGAGAACGTAAATCTACTTGTGAAAAAACACATAGTAGAAAAACAGATATGCTGAAAATTTTGTAGTAAATCAAGACACCAGAAAATAGAAACAAAGGAAAACATCTTGAAACCATTGAAAGTTGTACCCTGTTTCTGTTAGAAATCACACACACACACACAAACACACACACACACACACACACACACACACACACACAATTTATTTCAAGAAGTCACATAGTCCAGAGAATGTGGCACAGCAGATGTTGGAATAAACCAGCTGTCCACCTTGAATTTCTACGTGTAGATAAATTATTCTTTAGGACTTTAAGGGGATTAACACACAAAATACAAAGAAAAACTGGTTTGTTAACATGACACATACTTTTCATCAGGACAAAAGGAAGTTCTTAAAAGAGAGACAAGTATATAGAGGGTAAAGAGAAACACTTGGAAGACAGTACAACATAAAGACTGAAGAAAATGCATTAAAATGTACAAATTTTATTTGCTCTTTATATCAATCTGTGTGTCAGGTGGCACAAGAATGTATATGCTGTAGTGTAGTGTGGTGTAGTGTGGTGTTCTATAGTGTGATGTGGTGTGATGTAGTGTGCTGCTCTGGTGTGTTGTGGTGTATTCTGGTGCGCTATGGTGTGTGGTGATGTGCTATAGTGTGGTGTGATTAGATGTGGTGTTGTGGTATGATGTAATGTTGTTCTCTAAAGATACAGGTTATATGAATTGGAGACTTTACTATTACATTGGTTGTTGGGACTGGTTCTAATGCTTGATTCAACTGGGAAATGTGTGTCCAAAACTTAAAGGTCTTTGTTCCCAATGGGATTTTGATTGATCAATAAAGATGCCAGTGGCCAATGACTGTGTAAAGAGAGATGGGTCAGGACCACAGAGTTGCAAATGCTAGGAATCAGGAGGGAGAAGAAAGGAACCACCAGGACATGGGAGAGAAAGATGGATGGACATAAGAGGTTCAGTAGATAAGGCCAAAGAGCCATGTGAAATTTCTGATAAGTGGCCACTGGCCACTTCCTTGATTGGACATGGGGTAGCAGAGGTAGATTTAGGAGTGCCTTTAGAAATTGCCTTTGAGGTAGCCAAGGCAATTACAGTTTAACTGGTGCATGCCTGTGGGGGGTGGGAAGTGTGTGTGTGTGTGTGTGTGTGTGTGTGTGTGTGTGTGTGTTCCATATGAAGATCCCAAAGATTTCCTAGGCAAGTAGTTGGAAGTGCTTCCCATGTGGAGAATAAAGGGGTGTATTAGGAACTCAACACTACATGGGAAGATTGTGATGGAACAATATTAAGAATGACACCAGAGAGAGCTGCACATGCAGCACACACCACATTTGAGGACCACTAATTTAGTAACTACCCTTGAGTTCATGGACACCTGCTGTAAAAGAATTACTCCAGAGAGTCTTTGTCCCTCCTTCTTTTTGAGTTGGCACAGTGTTTATGTTCATGGAATCACACTTAACCTCAAAAGACTGCTGATGAACATGAGACAGGATATGAATAACCTGTTAAGTAGGATAGGATGGTAGAAGAGAAAAAGCCTGCCCAGAGCAAACACACATTCTATACATGCATTCAGGCCAGGAGTCTCCACAGCACACTGCATTCTTCTCAATGAGCTCATGCTTCTGGGATACAGAGATCAAACCTTTCTCTGTCACACTGGAAGGTAACACACAGGAAATAAACATGTAGTAGAGGAAACCAGGAGGAGAAAGCAGCTAAATCCCAGAGGATGGAATGATGGTGGCTTGTCTGGCCAGACTACTTCAGTAGAAGGAATACAGGATCCCTTTCTTCTTCCTAGTTGATAACCCTGAACACACCCAGCAATGCCAGGGAATATATACACAAAGTGGAAGTGTGAGCTTGTCCATTTACTATTACATTTCCAGGTGCCCCGCCTTTCCATGTACTATACAAAGACACAGAGTGAAATGTTCAGACTCAGGAAATATTCCAGAGGCATCAGAGAAACACATCAAATTCCACTGGCCAATAATGGGTCAAACTGAGCTTCAAACTATAGAATGGCAATATGATTGGGTAACAGTGTGAGAAAACATGGGTATTCTGAGCCATAGGGATATAAATCAATATGGAGAACAAAGAAGCAATATACTAAACACCAGAGCACCTTTGAAGAAGCAGCAATAGAAATTTTTTATTGGATATTTTATTTACACTTCAGATGCCATCCCCTTTCTCCATTACCCCTCTAAGAAAACCCCTATCCCATGCCACCTTTTCCTTTTTGCATTTATACACTTTTTTAAAAATGTTAATCAAAGGCTTTATAAGTTTGGTAATGCTCAATCAGAGGTGTAACCCACTACCCAACCTAGATATATCAACTATCTTTGACTGGTGGAGATACATGAACATCTGCCTCCCTGTCTCCCCCATCTTTCTCTCTCTCATCACCTAGCTTCTCCTCTCCTTCTTCTCCTTACTCCTTCTCTTCCTTTCAGTATTCCTCCCACCTTAGTTTCTCCTACATATCACCCTTCCTGTTAAAACAAAACTTTTCTCTCAAAATACAATTAGAGCATATTTATGCCAATTTGTACCAGTGAGGTACAAGATAGTCCGAATACCCAGTCCATCCTTTTGTTGACTAACCAGAACCTCTGTCATCTATCCTAACTAAAACACTTAGTTCTGAACCTGGCTTTTTCCTTGGCTTTAGAATGAATGTCAGCTGAAAACTACCCACTCAAATCTTTTCTCTCAAGGTAAATATCCAGGACTGGCTATGAGCCTATAAGTTTTCAACCCCGTCAGAAATGCAGAATGACTGAGTTAACTATAATTGTGGGAAGCACAAAGCATAGCTTCTAAACCTTAGGCAATTTATAGAGACCTCTGAACACCTGGACACTCCCTCTACTACAAAACGTTGGAGCATCTTCTGGCCCAGGATCATCTGACAGACCTTAGTACTGCAGAATCATTAAGGGTTGATTACTCTGTCTAGGCAGATATAATCAGTTGACCATTCTGCAAGTGTGTCCTTTTCTGGACAGTAATTTGTCTGTAGATGGAGAGAGGCAATTCTTGTCTAGTGGCTGTCTCACCACAACTGTAGTAACTCCAAAGATGCTCAATTTCATCTTAGAATTCAATACAGGAAGCTGTCAGGAGCAGACAGGTCTCTAATCAAAGTGAACATTAATACAGAAATGTCAATTCTGTGATCTTCTGACATTTTGAAAACAAACTATCCATGTGAGGTAATCTGAAATGTTGTCTGTTAACTCCACTCAGCTATTTCTAAGTAAAACATAGAAAACACACTAACGATAAACTCCAAGCCATGAATTTGCTATAGTACCTTAACTCACAGGCTAACCATCTCAAATCAGTTAAAAAAAGTTAAAGAAGGACTTGGTCTAAGCCTTGTATTCCTAAATGTGTTATACTGGTACAATGCCAATGAGAGTAACAATATTCTTCACACTTTTATATCAATAAGAAGCTCATACCAATGAAAACCTTAAAATTTGTAATCAAAGTAAATTAGTGCCATTTAAGAAATTATATCTTCATCTTGATAATAATTGTACAGATTTCTACCAATAGGTTATGGCTATGCAATAAATCCTAGCTAATCCTCTCTATTCTCACAAAACCACTACTTTCCCCTAGAAAGCCAGCCCAACATTTACACCTTAGTCTCCAAGCCCAGGGAATAGGGGCGCTGACTCTTCATTAGCTTCTTCAAGCTGATTAAAAGCTTTGAGATATTAGAAGAGGAGTGGGGGGGAGAGTAAATTGATAAGCCTCTGATGCTGTGTCTTCACTGCATCAAGATGGAATTCCAGGACATCAGAGGTTTTAGCAGGTCTTCCCAGCTTGCTTGATGAAGTAGATACACCAAGGCTGATCATTCTGCAATTTACAATTCTCAAAACAAATTTTAGTATCAAGATAATTTTTTAAGAGGGCTGACATTTTATTAAGGATGTTGGTTCTAACCACTTTTCTTTTTTCCCTCTCTTTTATTGGATATAATATTTACATTTCAAATTTTATTCCCTTACTGCATTCCCACCACCACCCAGGAACCCCTTATTCCATCCCCCTCCTCCTGCTTCTATGAGAGTGTGCACCCACCTACCCCCCACCTACCCCCCAGTCAGTGTTCAGCCTTCATGGGACCAAAGATCTTCTCTCCCAACTATGCCCAACAAGGCCATCCTCCCCTACATATACAGCTGGAGTCATGTGTCCATCCATATGTTCTCCTAGGCTGGTGGTTTAGACCCTGGGGAGCTCTGGCTGGTTGGTATTGTTGCTCTCCTCATGGGGCCACCAACCCTTCAGTCTTCTCTCTAACTTCTCCATTGGGAAACCCTTGATCAGATTAGTGGTTAGCTGTGAGTATCTGCCTCTGAGTATGTCAGACTCTGGGGGACCTCTAAGGAGACAGCCTTATCAGGCTGCTGTCAGCTTTCCCTTCCTGTCATCCATATTGGCATCTATTTTTGGTGACTGTACATGGGATGAATACCCAGGTGAAATGGTCTCCATACAACAGCTCCTTCAGATTCTGTCCCATGATTTGTCTCCATATTTGCTCCCTTGGGGGTTTAGTTACTCCTAAGAAAGATCTAGGCATCTACACTTGTTCTTCCTTCTTCATGAGCTTCATGTGGTCTGTTAGTTGAATCTTTGTTGTTTCAAACTTTTGGGCTAATCTCTGCTTATCAGTGAGTAAATACCATGTGTGTTCTTTTGTGATTGGGTTACATCACTCAGGATGATATTTTATAGTTCCATCCATTTACCTAAGAATTTCTCAAGTTCATTATTTTTTTTTGAATTCATTATTTTTAATAGCTGAGTAATATTCCATTGTGTAAATGCACCACATATTTTGTATCCATTCCTCTGTTGAGGGACATCTTTGTTCTTTCCAGCTTCTGGCTATTATAAATAAGGCTGCTATGAACATAGTGGAGCATATGTCTTGTTATATGATGGAGAGCATCTTCTGGGTATATGCCCAGGAGTGGTATATCTGGATCCTCAGGTAATGCTATGTCCAGTTTTCTGAGGAACTGCCAGACTGACTTCCAGAGTGGTTGTACCAGCTGGCAACCCCACCAACAATGAAGGAGTGTTCCTCTTTCTTTACATCATTGCCAGCATCTACTATCACCTGAATTTTTGATCTTAGCCATTCTAACTGGTGTCAGATGGTATCTCAGGGTGTTTTGATTTGCATTTCCCTGATGGCTACAGATGTTGAGCATTTCTTAAGGTGCTTCTCAGCCATTCATGTTTCCTAAGTTGAGAATTCTTTGTTTAGCTCTGTACCCCATTTTTAATGGGGTTATTTTGTTGTTTGGCGAATAATTTCTTGAGTTCTTTGTATATATTCGATATTAGCCCTCTATTGGATCGAGGATTGGTAATGATCTTTTCCCAATCTGTTGGTTGCCATTTTGTCTTGTTGACAGTGTCCTTTGCCTTAACAAAAGCTTTGAAATTTGATGAGGTCCCATTTGTCAATTCTTGATCTTAGAGCATAAGCCATTGGTGTTCTGTTCAGGAACTATTCCCCTGTGCCTAGGTATTCGAAGGTCTTCTCCAACTTCTCTTCTATTAGTTTCAGTTTATCTGGCTTTATGTGAAGGTCCTTTATCTACTTGGAGTTGAGCTTTGTACAAGGGGATAAGAATGGTTTAATTTGCATTCTTCTACATGCTGACCTCCAGTTGAGTGATCACCACTTGTTGAAAATACTGACCCTTTTCCACTGGATGGTTTTAGCTCCCTTGTCAGAGATCAAGTGACAATAGGTGTGCGTGCAGGTTCATTTCTGGGTCTTCAATTCTATTCCATTGATCTTCCTTCCTGTCTCTGTACCAATACTATGCAATATTTATCACTACTGCTCTGTAGTACAGTTTGAGGTCAGGGATGGTGATTCCCCCAGAGGTTCTTTTATTGTTGAGAATAGTTCTCCCTATCCTAGGTTTTTTGTTATTCCAAATGAATTTGTAAATTGCTCTTTCTATCTCTATGAAGAATTGATTTGGAATTTTGATGGGTATTGCATTGAATCTGTAGATTGCTTTTGGCAGGATGGCCATTTTTACTAAGTTATTCCTGCCAATCCAGGAGCATGGGAGATCTTTCCATCTTCTGAGATTTTCTTCAAGTTCTTTCTTCAGGGACTTGAAGTTCTTGTCATACAGATTTTTCACTTGCTTGGTTAGATTCACTCCAAGATATTTTATTTTATTTGTGGCTATTGTGAAGGGTCTCATTTCCCTAATTTCTTTCTCAGCCCATTTTCCTTTGAGTAGAGGAAGGCTATTGAATTGTTTGAGTTGATTTTATATCCAGCCACATTGCTTAAGTTGTTTATCAGGTTTAGGAGTTCTCTGGTGGAAGTTTTAGGGTCACTTAAGTATACTATCATATCATCTGCAAACAGTGAAATTTTGACTTCTTCCTTTCCTATTTGTATCTCTTTGACTTCCTTTTGTTATCTAATTGCTCTAGCTAGGACTTCCAATACTATATTAAATAGTTAAGGTGAGAGTGGGCAGCCTTGTCTAGTTCCTGATCTTAGTTGGATTGCTTCAAGTTTCTCTCCATTTAGTTTGATGTTGGCTACTGGCTTGTTGTATATTGCTTTTACTATGTTTAGGTATGGCCCTTGAATTCCTGATCTTTCCAAGACTTTTAACATGAAGGGATGTTGAACTTTGTCAAATGCGTTCTCAGCGTCTAGTGAGATGACTATGTGGTGTTTTTCTTTGAGTTTATTTATGTAGTGGATTACATTGATGGATTTCTGAATATTGAACCATCTCTGCATTCCTGGGATAAAGCCAACTTGATCTTGATGGATAATTGTGTTGACTTGTTGTTGGATTTGGTTTGAGAGAATTTTATTGAGTATTTTAGCATCAATATTCATAAGAGAGATTGGTCTGTAGTTCTCTTTCAATGTTGAGTCTTTCTGTGTTTTAGGTATGAGCATAATGGTAGCTTTATAGAATGAATTGGGTAGTGATCCTTCTGTTTCTATTTGATTCAATAGCTTGAAGAGGATTGGTACTAGGTCTTCCCTGAATGTCTGATAGAATTCTGCACTGAAAACATCTGGCCCCAGACATTTTTTGGTGGGGAGATTTTTAATGACTGCTTCAACTTCCTTAGGAGTTATGCGACTGTTTAGATGGTTTATCTGCTCCTCATTTAATTTTGATACCTGGTATCAATATAGAAAATTGTCCATTTCATCCAGATTTTCCAATTTTGTTGAGTCATGCCTAGCAGGAATATTCTGGTATGTAAATTCAATCTCTTCAAAGATTGTCAAAGTCCAACAGGAAATTCAGATAAGTGAGACAAAAGTTATGATATGTACTAGTATGAGGATAAGCACTGTAAAGACAGAATTAGTCAAGAACAGAATTTACCCCAGACTAAAAGAAAAGAACAGATTTTCCTGGCAGAAGATGCCTTTAAAATTGAAATTATTGGGATATATTGGAGTTAAACCAAGAAAGTGGGTAATGAAGCATTTGGAAATTCCAAGGAGAAAGAATGGAGCAAAGCACCAAGCTAATGGCACAGGGAAATAATTAGATGATAGGAAAGTACCCCTGTGCTTCTGAATGATGCAAGGCTTATTGGTTGTGTAGCCAAAGGGAAACAGAAATCATTCACAAAAAAATCAAATATAGCACCTAAACAAATGCCCTTCATCCATCAAGATCAAAAACTGCTCAAATACACTGGCAAGGTGTATAACCACCAAATCAAGTTTCTCATGTCAGTAAAATGTTATCTTCATACGTATAAGCAATTTTATACTATCTCAGTGTATCAACTGCTATACAAACATGACCTTTCAAAGAATCAACTTGGCTAAGGGTTTCAAAAATCATTCTGTGCAACTATGCTCCAGCTGTGTCACGGGAATGAAACCGATCGGCCCAGGCAGAGCCACTAATGTGAGTCATTAGTCTATTGTGTCTTCAGGAGAATTGGATGACCTTCCAAAAGTAAGCCAAATATGTAAATGTTACAGGAACTCAACCTGCAAACTGGGACAGGCAAAGCAATTGTTTAAGGCCATAGTTGCTACATTCAGGAGTCCAACTGCATCTGTGTTCTGAATCTAATGCACTTAGTCAAACACAGATGGAAGTGTTTGAAATAAAACTTGCATCTGTACTCTTATATCTATATCTATAATATAATATATTATATAATATAATATATTATAATATCATAATAATATAATAATATACAATAATATAATATAATATCTATAGCATATTATTTGCACAATAGTAATATTGCAGAGTAAGTATTATTTAGTCAGTTAGAGATGTCTTTCTGCATCCAGGAAGGCTCAGAGTTGTCATAAATATATCTAGAATAGATCATCTTTAAAATACAGAATACTCTCTGTAATATCATTCCATACATTCTAAGCTCTATTCAAATTCTCACACTTGTTCTTTCCGTAACACAAATGTAAGTGACTGTCTAGCCCCCACAGACTCTGATTAGCAAGGTTCTGGATCCAGCTACGAGGCTCCAACAGACATCACTGCAACATCGATGGCCTCCAGTTAGAGGGTTCTATCCTGGCACAAATGGGACTTGAGAGCACAGTCTCCTAAGCACCCCTTGCCCTTTCCAATCATGATGCTCCAACAATTCCTTGTCATGGCCACTGACAGTGGGCACCAGACCAGGTAGCACTCTGGACTCTAAGGAAGACGGTCCTCAGTGTCCCTCCCCATTCAGAACGCTTGGATGATCGCCCTGCTACTACAAGCAGAACTCCCAGGTGAGGCAGCTCGAGACAGGCCCGTGCAGGCCCGAGGACCGCCGCTGTGGAGCTATGCTTGATTCTCGAGAACAACGGTCACTCTAGTTCTGTGCCCTTCACCTCCTGGACGCGTCCACATTTCTCGGGAGAGAAAGTCGCTCTCAAACGATCCTGCTTAACTGCTACTTTCTGTGAATCACCATTGGCAAGTACATTCGCTGCCCCTTCAAGGGGTAGTAGACCCTTTCCCATTTCTTCTTTCAATTTCCTTCATGACTCAAAATGGCCAGACGTGTGGAGAGAGGCCAGCGAGCCTCAGCAAGGACTTTACCCTCTGACCGTAGACCTCCGTTTTCCCAGCCTCCACGGCCTGGGACTCCCTTCAGTGTCCCTCAACCGGATATTCACACCCTACCCCAAGGGGGGAAGCACTTGCAGGGTTCCCAACCTCCACGGCCTGGGACCCCCTTCAGTGTCCCCCAATGGGGGAAGCACTTGATCAGCAGAAACCCGAGGGACTTTGTACCTCCGGGACTCATTAGACCGACTAGGCACAAGTTCAGGTGCACAAAGCCCTATGAAGACCAGAGATTCAAGAAACCGGACGCTAAGGTTACAGAAAAGCTACAGGAACTCAAAGATCTTATAAAGGCTTCAGCCAATAAGAGTACCCTGGAACCTCTGAGGGATCTGAAAGAGAACAGGACATTGACAGTTCCACTGCCTCTGAGGGTTCCTGAGGGCATGAGTAACCCACTGACTAGGGACACCAGACCATCTGTTTTACAGCCTGCCACGAGAAAAAGAGTGGCCTCATCTTCTGTGCCCATACCTGGGAAGGTGAAGAAAAGCCGGGCAGTGTCTACTGGGTTTGAAGAACCTATGGACTTTGACCAGTTGGGTCGCAGCGTACCTGCAACATCTACAAAACACAGTAGTGAAGATGCCAGTTCAAACTTCAAAGAAGATCACACTGTGGCTGGGCCATCTTCTGCTGACCCTTCTGCTGTGCCTGGGCCATCTTCTGCTGACCCTTCTGCTGTGCCTGGACCATCTTCTGCTGATTCTTCTGCTGTGCCTGGGTCATCTTCTGCTGACCCTTCTGCTGTGCCCGAGACATCTTCTGCTGATTCTTCTGCTGTGCCTGGAACATCTTCTGCTGACCCTTCTGCTGTGCCTGGGCAATCTTCTGCTGATTCTTCTGCTGTGCCTGGCACATTTTGTGCTGATTCTTCTGCTGTGCCTGGAACATCTTCTGCTGACTATTCGGCTGTGCCTGGGCCATCTTCTGCAGATTCTTCTGCTGTGCCTGGCACATTTTGTGCTGATTCTTCTGCTGTGCCTGGGTCACCTTCTTCTGACTCTTCTGCTGTGCCTGGGACATCTTCTGCTCATTCTTCTGCTGTGCCTGGAACATCTTCTGCTGACTATTCGGCTGTGCCTGGGTCATCTTCCGCTGATTCTTTTGCTGTGCCTGGGTCATCTTCTGCTGAGTCTTCTGCAGGCCAATGTGAACAGGTAATTTCCCCAAACATTCAAGGTTCCCTACACCCTTCCCTATCTAGCCAAGGAGTTCTGGGATCTTCCACTTCTCCTCCAGATGCTCAGGGATGGTCTGTATCCCACCAAAATGTTCTGGAACTAACCAAAGGTTTTCAAGGGTCTGTGGGACATTCCACATCTGCCCAGGCATCCCAAAGACTTTCCACTTGTCCTGAAAGAAAAATCATACATGTCTCCTCTTCCAGAAGGAGGTTCAAAAGTTTATCCGCTACCCTACAGGTCTCCAAACTTTCCACTTCTCCTCCAAAGCATGTTGGGCAAGACCCCTCTGGTCAAGGGGACCTACAACAGGCCCAATCAGAAAAAGACAGCTCCAAACCTTCTTCTCCCAAAAGTAAGATCAGTGACTTCTCATTTTTCACAAATGGAGCAAGTCGTACCACTTCTTCCCAGGAGAGTTTAACATGTTTGACAGCTGCCAAAGCAGGGCAGAGAGATAAGTCCTCTCACAAAGACAGCCAAAAATGTTCCCCCTCATCCCCAAAGTGCCCTAAGCAATCTGCTTCTAGTAAAGTGAGCTTGAGAACTGACCCTGCTGACCAAGGGGATTTCAGAACTTCCCCTTTAATCCAGGAGGACTTTCAAAGTCCCACACCATTAAAAAATGGGCTTAGATCATCTCTTACCGTCCAAAGGGGGCTAAATGCAATCACAAGTTCCCATGTGAGCCTCACAACGCTCACACCTGCCCACGTGGAGAAAAAACTTCCAACATCTACACCAGGAGCTCAAGGACCTTTGTCATTTTCAGAAGGAGTTCTTGAGAGTTCCACACAGACACAAGATGTGGTGGGAACACCCGAGGCCACCCAAGGGACTCTTGTGCCTTCTGCACACACACAAAGTCATCTAGCACCTTCGCCATCTTCACCAGGGGTTCTGAGACCGTCCCAATCTGTCAGGGGAGCACTAGGATTGTCTCCCTCTACAGGAGATGGTCAAAGACATGTTCTCAAGTCTGCTCTCCCACATAAAAGGAGAATAACGGATTCTCCTTCTGTGAAAAGGGATCCTGAAAATTCCCACTCCAGCAATTGGACAATGAAAGATGCTCCTTCTAAACAGCTGGGCTTCAAAATGTCCATATCTGACAGAGAATTATTCATATACCCCCTACCATCCAAAAGGGCCCTCCTGACTTGTCATCAGGACCAAAAGAGCCAAGGTTGTACCAAAACACTGCCAGTGAGCCATGCAAGTTCCATACTTGTACAGTGTGCTGAGACAATACAACCTTCCCTGCCTCCCCATGGGAATCTAGATCATTCTGTATCAGTAGGAGAGGCTCTAAAAATTTCTACTAACACATCAGATATGCTAGGGTTTTCCAAACCTGTACAAATTTCTCCAAGTACTAACCCAACTGAGGAAGGGACTGTGGGACAGAATACATCTACAAAAGGAGTTCTAGAAACAGCTCCATCTTTAGAAATGGCTTATGGATGTGGCACATCTACAAAAGTTGTTCTAAGACATATTCCACCTGTGCAGAATGTTCTGGATCCAATCCCATGTGTAAGAGGGGCTGTGGGACGTGATATGCATACACAAGGGTCTGTAGCATCCTGTACATCTAACAAAGGGAATTCCTTGGATTCCACCTATGCACAAGAATCCATGGGATCTCCCCAAACTTCACAGGAGGCTATGGGAACTTCCCTATCTCTTCAAGAGTATCAGCCATCTTCTCCAACTACACAAGGTGCTATAGACTCTTCCTCATCTGCACAAAGGGCCGTTGGTCATTCTCCATGCCCACAAGTGTCTCCAGAACATATTCCAAATACTTTAAAGGCTCTGGATTCTACCTTTTCTTCCAAAGGGGGCTTGGAAGCTGTTTTGCCCATCCAAATGGCCATGAAGCCTGATGTTTCTATACAAAAGGTGTTATCCCCTTCTTCAGCTGAAGAATGTTCCCTTCGAACTTCCACATGTACACAAGGAGGAGGTCTAGAAACTTCCCTACCTGCCCATGAGGCTCTTAGACCTCTCACATATGTCCATGGTGCTCTAGGAGAGACCACATCTACACAGGTAGCTCTAGTACCTTCCCCACATGCTGAAGCCACAGTCAAGACTTGCGCAGGTACACAGGGCACATTAAGACCTTCTCCATCTCAGCAAGAGGCCTTAGGATGTACTATATCTCAACAGGGTGCTCTACAATTATCTCCACCTACCCAAGAGTGTTCCTTTTACATGCCTTCTCTGGGGGGAACTGGTAGACGTTCTCTCTCTAACAAAGTGGTCCCCAGGCATCGAGTTTCTAGGAAAAACAGGTTAAGAGTTGATCCTTCTGACAAAGGAGGCTTCAGAAGTTTCCCATCTGATGAAGACAGTTTCGACCTTCCTCCTTCTGCAAAACGGGGGCTTGCATCATCTCCTGATGCCAAAGGAACTTCAAAAGCTGTAACTAATCCTCAGGTGAGTCCCACACCATCTATGTCTCTCCCAAAGGCCTTGGAATGTTCCACAAATGACCAAGGGACTATGGTAAGTTGCCAATCTACCCAAGGGCATGCTGGACAATCCGTATCTTCCCAAAAGGCTCAGTGGCCTTCTCTGTCTACCCCAAAAGCTCTAGTATGTTTACCATCTGCTCCAGGGCTTCAGGGAATATTTCCATCTCTCCCAAAGGCTCCAGAACATGTTTGCCATGCTCAAAGTGAGTTGTCACTTTCCAAAATAGACTTCAAAACTACGCAACCTTTTCTAAAGATCCAAGGGTCTAAGGGAAAGTCCACATCTAAAAAAAATTGTTTAGAATGTGTGCCATTACCCCAAACATCTCTGAAAACTTCCACGCCTTGTAAAGCATCTAAAAATCTTTCTGCACAAGGTACCCTAGAGCCTTTGGTATCTGAACAAGGGGAAGGGACAGAATACCAATCAGAAAATGACAATCTGGGACAATCTATATCAGCACAAGGGACTGGAGGCCCTTCACCATGTCATAAAGGGGCATTAGGATCTACTCAACATGCCCATAGGAAGGAAAAAGTATTGCCATCTAATCAAGGGGCTGAAAAACATTCTCTGTCTCTGAGAGGGGCTAGGCAACTGCCCAAATCTGAAACTAGGACTCTAGAAAATTTGCCATCTAAACAAGGATCTTCTTCTAGTACCAAAACTACAAAACCATTGTTATCTTCCAAAGGGAGTGTGAAACCTTCATCATCTGCACAATGTGCTCAGAAAGCTCCCCTAAGGACAGCAGGTACTCTCACAACTGTGGGATGTAAACAATGGCCTCTAGAACATTCTATGGCTGTCCAAGAAACTGTGGGTTCTTTGCCATCTACCCCAGAGTTTCCAGAGAATTCAACATCTACCCAAAAAGAGCTAGGGTACTCATCACACAAGGTAGAATCTCAGGATACCTCACCTTCTTTCCAAGGGACTACAGGCCATTTGCCATGTCCCTCAGAGCCTACAGGACATTCACTATATGATCATGGATCTCAGGAATCTTCTTTAGAAGTCTCCAGTGATCTAGCACATTTTCTGTCTACCAAACTTTGCATATCTGCTCAGGCAACTCTGTGCCAGTCACGATGTACTCAACATTCTCTCCAGCAGTCATCATCTTCTCAAAAGACTCTGGGAACATCTGAGTCTGCCCAGCGTACTACTCATAGGCGTTTGTCTTCTGTCTCAGGTTCTTTAGGAAGGTCACAGTGTGTGCCGAGGACTACAGGAACTTTGCCCCATGCCCTGACGCCTTTTGGTCAAACCTCAACAAAACAAGCAAGTCCAGCCCCTCCATCATCTTTGACAAAAACTGTGTCAAGTTCCCTATATTCCCAAGCAGCTCTTGAACCGCATGCATTGGCACAAATTTCTCCATTACCACCAGCATCTACTCAGGTGTGTGCACAAGCTTCCCTTTGTGCAGAAACCACTTTGGGAAAGCCCATAGCTGCCCAGGGGATTAAAGAACCTTTGTGTCCTAGCTCAGGGACTCTAGGTTATAAAGAAAGTGACAAGCAGGAACTAGGAACTTTTCCATGTGCCCAAGTGCCTCTGGGAATTCCCTTATCTGCAGAAGGAACTTTGGGATCTTTGTCATCTGCACAAGGGGTTCTGGGAACTTCCCTATCTGCCCAAGAGTCTCTGAGAACGTCCACATCCAAACAAAAGCATATAGAAACTGTGTCATCTGTTCCAAAGTCTTTGAAACATCCCACTCCTTCCCAGAGGGCTCTTACATTTTCTCCACCTGCTCAACATACTGGACAATGCACATCATGTTCCCCACAGACTACTGGACCTGCTCCAGGGGTTCTAGGAGCTTTGCTATCTTCTCAAAAGCCCAAGGAACTTTCAAGGGCAGCAGAGGAAACTTTTTCTGTGGGGCAAGACAAAGAAACACAGAGTACCTTGGGCCATTCGCCCCTGGTGAGGGAGGATGTAGCATCTTCTCAACCTGTGTCAGTGACTCTAGGAACTTTGCCACCATCACCTCCAGAACCTGGTAGACATTCATCTTCTATCCCAAGTAGGGGCAGAAACTTTTGCATCCAGTCAAGGGTGTCTAGCACCTTTGCAATCATCCCAGGGGCTTCTGAAACTTTCGATCTCAGCCCAGGCAATGATAAATACATTACAATGTTCTGAAGGTTCTTATAATCCTCTGGGTCTTTCCTCTACAGAACAGGGAACTCAAGCATCTTCAGGTTCTGCTCATGGAGCTGTGGGTCCCTGTTTATCTACACAGGGGACAGTATGTCAATCCACATCTAAGCAAAGTTCTGCCCATCATTCTACATCCCCCCAAAGGTTTTCAAGTCCTTTACATACACAAGGTACAGGAACACAGTGCACCTCTACACCCTGCACACTGGCAGATTCACCAACTACTCCAGTGTGTGAGGGATATACCCACCCTGCTCAAAAGACAGCAGGAACTTTGGAATCTGAACAAGGATCTCTGACCATTTCTGCAACTGCACAAGGCTTTGTTGAGCCTTTGCCATCTCCGCAGGGGCCTCAAGGATATTCATCATCTGCACCAGGTGTGCAAAAATCTTCAACATCTACCACAGGACATGTGGTATCTGGTGGCTCACCTCTGGAACTTTCAATATCTGCCCACCTTATTCCCTTACTTTCTTCCCTAAGCCTTTCGGATACTTCCCTTTCTGTAGAAGGGACTTTAGATCTCTCAAAACGTACAGAGGGTACTCTAGGACATTCTTCTTCATGCCAGGGACCAAATGAGTCTTTGAATTCTGCTCAAAGGGCCCAACACACAGATCCACCTGCTTCAGAATCTTCAGGATCTATGCATTCTTCCAAAGGTCCTATGGTAATTTCTTTATCTGGACAAGGAACACTAGGATCTGTATCATCTTCCCTAGGGCCTTTGACAATGTCTCTATCTGTTCAAGTGAATCCAGGACCGTTGTTATCTGTTCAAGAAGCTGGAGGCCCTTGCCTGTCTTTACAGGGGAATCTGGAAGGTTACACCTGTATGCATGGCAAGCCAGGAATATCCAATTCTTCAACAGATTTCAAATTTTCAGCATCTACTACAGTGAGTCTAGGATCTTCTCCATCTGTCCAATTGGATTTGACAGTGCCACAGCCTGACTTATTATCTCTCAACTCATCCCTGTCTGCCCAGGGTGTTCTAGGAACATTGACATCTACCCAAGGGTCTCCAGAAACTTCCTTGTTATCCCAAGAGCCCCCAGGAACCTGTTTGGATAAAGAGACTGTAGGATATTCACCATCTAATCCAGAAGATCTTGGTCTTTTTGAATCTGCCCTGGGCAAACTAGAAACATTGCCATGTGTGCAAAACACTGCGGAAATAGCACCTGTTGCCCAAGAAATTATAGAGCCTTTGTCACTTGCAAAAAACTCCCTCAGGTTTCAACCTTCTTCATCACTTAGTCCAGAGTCAGAAGAACCCCTGCCATCTACCCAATGCATTTCTATGAGTTCAGATTCTGTGTCAGGGACTGTAGAATCTTTGCCATCTGTGCCAGGGGCTCTGGGGCCTTTGAAAACTAATGAAGGTGCTCTGGGTCTTTTAGTATCTGAAGAAAGGATTCTGGGAACACCCACATCTCCACAAGAAACTCTAGAACATTCTCAACCAGCCCAGGGGCTTCTAGAACCTACGCCATCTATCCAAGACACTGTAGAAACTTCCTGTTCAACAGAGTTTCTCGGACTGTCCCTTTGTGCACGTGATGACTTTGTTTCTATCTCTCCTCATAAAGAACGCCAGAGGCGTTTCTCTTTTCCCAAGAAAGGCCCTAGACTTTTCAATTCTACCAAAAGGGTATTGAAATCTGTCCCATTTCCTGAAGGGTATATCCAAACTTCGATTTCAGAACTTGATGTCTTAAAACGTATCTCTTCTGCTGAAAGTAGCCTCACATCTTTCAAGTATGCCAAAAAAGACTCAAGTCCCACTTCCAGTTCCCCTCCTAAAGAAGGTGTCATTCCTTCTCCCTCTCCAGGAGGTTGCTCCAGACATTCTAATATGGTAGAAACAAGATCAAGACATGCCTCTTTAGACCAATCAGGATTGAAATCTGTGCCATCAGAAGATGAGGGCTGGGAACTCTGCCATTCTTCCAAAATGGGGTTAAGAGGTTGCAATTCTGACAAAAGGGGTGCAAAGCTTGAAACTGAGACCAACAGAAACTTCACCATTTCAGATTCTGCCAAAGGAGCCTGTGGATCCTCACCATCTCCTGAGGAGGGCCTCAGAAGTCCCCCACCTCCCCAAGGCATTCACAGACAGTCCAAGTCTACTAAAACCACATCAAAAGAGGCCCCTTCTGACCAAAGGGACACTCAAGCTTCCAATTCTGAACATGAGAGTTGCAAACCATCTTCTTTGTCAGAAAGAGAGCTCAGATATTCTTTATCTTCCAAAAAGATAAGAAACCTAAAGCTACTCCCCAAGAGGGCATAGCATCCTCATCTCTACTGAAGAGTGCACACAAACCACTAACTCTCATGAAGAGAGCCTCAGGCATTCCACCTCTCCTCATGAGATTCCCAGACACACTACTTTTACCAGGAGAAGAGAGAGGAATGCCTCTGAAACCCATGGAGCCCTGGAAAGGTCTGCTGCAGACCAAGAAGGCATTGAGTCATCTCAAGATGAAGACAGTCCCCATGGGGGTGTCAAACATTCATCATCACCCCAAGAGGATACCAGCCACCCTGTTTCTACTAAGGAGAGCTCAAAACATGCTCCTATTGTCCAAGAAGGAGAGAAACCTTCCATTAGTTCCAAACGGGAGCACACAGCTTTGGTTCCTATCTTATGGGGATTCATCCCTCCACCAGTTCCAAAAGGGAGTACAACATCACTCCCTGTTAGACAAAGAAATTACAGTCATATCATATGTCAACCAGAGGACATGGTACCTTCCCTCTCCTACCAAGGGAGAGACCCAGCACTCCAATATGAATCTGGATACCCCCTTTATAACCCTTCTGACCTTGGGGGCCACAGATACACACATTTTGTTCGAAGCAATCTCAAAAGGATCCCACTTCAAAGTAGGAGATATACTGGTTATATCTTCTCCTCTAAAGGAGCTATCAGTCCTTCTCAAACTGAACAATATAGATTAAGACTTTCTAGTTCTTACCAAAGGGACATTGGATATGTCCCCCCTGTTTCAGGCAGCCTCAGAATGTTTCAGGCTGAAAGAGATAGACTCTCAAATGCCCCATCTAAGACACTGGGTCTTAGAGAAGCTTTTTATGACAGAAAAGTATTCAGAAATGTGTCTTATAATCAACAGTGGGTCAGACCTTCAAGTTCTGCCCTAGGAAGCTTCCGAATTTCCTCTTCTTCCCAAGGAGGTATCAGAGCTTCCCAGCCTGCCAAATGGAAGCTCTAAGGCAGCCCATGTCAAGAGGGTGGCCTGGGCCCTACTCTCATTTACCATGGCTTTTTCAATTCTTTTTTTAATCTAAAAGTCACCCTTATATTTTCCCACTCTGTGCCCCATATAAACAGCAGGAGTTTAATACTTTTTCTTCTCATCCACCATCTATCAAACTTACAACTTCTATTTCTAGCTGCCTCAGATACACATTGAAGCATCAGGTAAGTTCTTCTGACTAAAAGAATGCTAAGTATTCCCCCTTCTGATTAAGAGTAGCTCACAATTTGTAGTCAAAATGGCATGCTATAAAATGTGCTCTTCATGGAGAATAACATGTGCTTCTTCTGACCACTGTATATCTAGGCCTACTTGAACTGACCTAGTTGGTGAAAAAAACAACTCCCTCTATTAAAGTTGCACTGAGTGCATCTTATTCTGATCTGATGACCTAATGACCTCCATCCAAATAACAGGACATGGATGTCTGAGGTCCTGATGCCTAAGAGTAGCCTGCAAAGTGCATAAACCCAGGAGAATATATATATTTAAATATATTTTATATATTTATATATTATATATAATTATATATAGTATATATACATTATGTATATATATATATATATATATATATATATATTATATATAATGGTCAGCAGAAATAACAAACCATGCGATGTTCAAAAATAGGCAACTGAGTTATCAGGAGACCTAGCTAAGTACTGCCTCTTAGCGTGTTGGAGATTGATTACACTGCTCCCTGGCCTGCATGATAGGAATGTTCTTGGTTCCCATGAAGACTAGATAAGGAAATTTTCAGGCCTTCTCTACTCTCCAACTTGACTCTTGATCTTCCTCTGACACAAGAGTCTTTGCAATTTCTGTTTTCCCCTACATGGTATGAGACTTTTGCCTCTAAAGATTGGTATCCTTAATAGTTTTGGGATATGTCAACATTCTCATTCTGTCCATGGGTCCTTCAAATTGTGTTTCTGACACAAAAGCAGGAAAACACACACTTCCCCAAATCTCTGAATTGGAGCTCAAATCATTCTCAAGGTTCTCAAGGGGTCCTCAGGCATACTCTGTCTTAACCAGGAGGCTAAATGCACTCCAGTCATTCTCAAGTAGGCATCAGACCTACAGCTTAAGAACTACTGATCTTCCAAATTTCTGTATGGATCAAGGGGGCTTTTGACCTGTCCATTGTGAACCAGGGATACTCAGATCTTCCCCAATAGCCTAAGTGACCTTCATCTTAACTGTATAGGACCAATGTGCTTCACAACTTTCAGCAGTAACTCAAGGGTGGTTCAGATGAACCCTCTCAACATCAAATGTGTAACAAATTCCCCAGTGTTCAAGGGAGCATTAACATACAATTCCTTTGAGAACCTGAAACCTCAAACATTCATTAATTGCTCAAATTGACCTCAGAGTTACCACTTCAGAACTAAGGTGTCCCATAAGTCCTCAATGACTTGAAGAGGTCCTAAGACCTATGACATAATAAGCAAAGGACTTCAGACCTTGACAAGAAGGCCACAGATACAGCCCTTTTATGATCAGCATACAATAGAACTGATGAAGTCACAATGGGGCCTCAGATGGACCCTTCTAGAACAAGGACAATTTATGTCTCCAGCTAATAACTCCATCAAGTCATGCCCCCTCAGAAGTAAACAAACCCATGATGACAAGGAGCCTGATACCCAGTTGGAATATCTTCTGAAGAGGGCCTTAGCCTTATTTCCTCTAACCATAGTAGCCCCTGACATTAGGGTATGCCAACGGGGTCAGCTGACCTTGAATAAATATATTTTATTCTTCCTCTGTCTGCACTGGAGATGTCTGAGACATGCCCCTTTGATGAAGCAAGCTACAGAACTGACTTTGTCACTGAGGAGTGTATCTCAAACATTCAGGCTCACCTGTAGTGTGACCTACAAGGATCCTTGTGACCTAGAATTCACAGGAGCTTCTCTCTTTGTTCAGGGCTGACTCAGGTTTACCACTCAACTAAGAGAGACCAGAAATTCTCCTCTCAGATTTTATTGGTTAGGAAATACACCTTAACCACCAAAAAAAAAAAAAAAAAACAAAAAACAAAACAAAACAAACAAACAAAAAAAAAACCAGACAACCCTGGATTCAAGTTCCCATGGCCACTGAATCAAAAGCTCAGCCTGGATCCAAGGCCATTTATATATAGGAAACACACCCAGATACTTTGGCCCAACTTTTCAGAAGAAACCTCAGATCGATGTTAAGTCAACAATGGAGTCCTCAGAGACAAGAATTTTCTAGAGTTATCTGAAGTCGTGGAAGCTTGGATTTCCTGGACCAACCTCCTCTACAGAAGGTAAACAGGGATATTCCCCTACTGTCCAACAGGGTCGAGGGCCTTTCTCCTTTTCAAAATGGTGGTATTTTTCTTCCTCTGATGATTGGGGCCTTCAAAGTCAGCCCTTTGACTCAATAGGCTCTCATAACAATCCCTACTGCTCAAGGGCCTGTGGGATATTTTACCTCTGACCAAGGTGCATTGCTCCCTTTGGTCAAAGTTCACAGAAATCAAGAGGAGAAAGCAAATCCTGGAACCTTATGCTACTTCCTTGAGTAAAGTCACATGACCTGCTGTGAAATCATCTGTCTAGCATAGTTCTGGTTGGTTGGATATAATTCTTAGGAGGCAATCATGCTGAGGTGTGATCACATACCCATGGTGATCATGAATCATGGTAACTCTATTTGCTCTCCTGCTGCTTCAGCTAAAGGTATGGATATTCTAGACTGAAGAACAGTTCGAAGGTGAGGCAATGCTAAGGCCTCATCAGCTAAGGTAAGCAATTTAATTTTTCCATAAAATATTATGGAATTTTTTATACTCAGATCATCTCTCCCATCACAAGGATATCCAGGACCTCCTTTCTTCCCAGGGGTATGCACTCTTTCTACCTTTGATTAAAGAAGCATCATATTTTCCCACTGAAGCAAAGGGAGCCTCAGATCATTCCAGTTTGTCAGAAGTCTTAAACATTCATTTAGTTTGAGGAATCCCATACAACTTCCTGAACATCTCTGTGAGTTTTCATGTCAGTGACTTCTCTGCAGGATCTGTAATCAGAAGAATTTGTGTTAAGTCCATTTCAAATTGGAGGGTGTCTAGATCTCCCTTATTCCAAGAAGATAGAAAGTTTGCTTTTTCCTTGACAGTGTATGTCAAAGATTCTTCATTGCATCATTACTGAACCTACAAAACTGAGCTGAAAGGGAAATCTGGGAAACAATAAGAAAAATATCCTAAGGCTCAGTCTACAGTATCAGGAAGCTGTGAACTATGGTTTCACAAACTTCTCGTTCAGCTCAAGGAAAACTGTAGTTTCAGTAATGATGCAATGAAGAATCTTTGACATGCATACTTTGTCAATGAAGAAGCATACATTCTATCTTCTTGGAATAAGGGAGTTCTAGACACCCTTAAATTTGAAAGGGACTTGGTACACATTCATCTGCTTACAGAGCTTACAGAGAAGCCACCGACATGAAAACTCACAGAGATGTTCAGAAGTTGTATGGGATTCCTCAACCTAATTAAACGAATGTTTAAGCCTCCTTTGGACAAACTGGAATGATCTGAGGCTCCCTTTGCTTCAGTAGGAAAATATGATGCCCCCTTAATCAAAGGTAGAAGGAATGAGTACCCGAGGGAAGAAAGGAGGTCCTGATATCCTTGTGACAGGAGCGATGATCAGAATATAAAATTCCCATAATATTTTGACCAAGCATCCCCTGACAATGGTTTCCTCAGAGAATCCACTTCTAGTCATAGAATTCTCAGTGCTATTTCTCTAGGAGGTCTTAATGTTTCCCTTCTGATCTGGATGACAAGTCATCCCCAAGTGACTGAAGGGATGGCAGATCACTCTGAATGGACATCCTGGGACATAAAATGATATCCTTGAACCTGACAGTAAAAATCTGAGCCCAGATCTAACTTCTATCTTTAAGATTGACACTTGAAATGGAGCAGGTCCATCTTTGCTGCCCCTGCCTGTGCTGCTGTTGAACACCTCCTGGGAAGCACGCCTCAGAGTCCCAGAACACATGGGTATTCTGGACTGTGAGGACATTTGCACTTGATAAGGTATTTTCTGCACCTTCTTTCAATTCCCATGGTAACCTATTGCCTGAGTGATTATGTGACCTTTCTGCTCTTCCCTATCCTCCCAACATATTTTCTATCTCAAAGTGAGACCCATGACCTTTTCACAAAAGATCAATGTACTTTTTATAACTAACTGATCAGGCATAGTTCCAAAGGTGACTATTTCTGTAAACAAGGGACCCTAGTCCACTCTGATTTGAGGTCCAATAGTTCAAGTTTAGAATCAGAGCCTAGAACCTGTGCCATCTGACACAAGGCAAGTCCACAGAAACGTAATAACTTCCAACATTTCTGCCTAGATCTGGACAGCTGAACAAACTAGATGTAACCTAGCCAGCAACAGTCATCCAAACCCTTGGGAAAAAGAAATGAGTTTCTGCCTGCTCTCTCCCAGAATGAACACAAGCGATACAGATACAAAACTCTGAATTGGAAACGTATAATTGCTGCCAGAAAATTTCTCCACTGTATAAGGTACTGTATAATGGCCTTTACAATTGACAGAAGTGTATATGGCACCTTCACTCTGCCTGAAGAAGATTCTGTTCTCCTTTTTCAACAGGGCCTCAGGGTTAATGTTAACTTACTCCTTCTCACTACAGCGAACAAAATGGCAGAACTCTCCTAGGACTAACATTGCCCTAGACCCCATTTGCCAAATGGGCCCTTAAAACACCTATTATGCCTTACGTGTTCCTTACAAATTCCTATTCCTATAAAGTTGCTTTGAGTCTTTTCTCCTTAAAGGGCTGTCAGATCAAGGGAGCTTTATACCACTCATTCTACATAAAAGAGCATCTAACATTCCCTGTCTGTCTTCCCAGTAGGATTTTGGGCCTATTGTTGACCTCCACCTGCCAAATAGATTTTAGACCTTCAATTTCTGCAAAGGGGGCCCTGGGAAATCAAAATCTATTCAAAAGGGCTCTCAAAACTAGCCCTTGTGTAAAAAGGCTGTTTCAAACCTTCATCCTCTACACCAGGGGACTTCATGTCCACCTGTGCAACTAAAGAACCACCAGACCTTCTCTTCAACCCATGCCTCACAAACACCCCATTAATTGAAGTTTTCTTTAAAGCTAACCGCTCTGTCCAAGATATCTTTACAACACATTTGCAAACAATGGTACCTCACATTTCTCTACTTTCAGATCATGGGATAGAAGATATAAAGATGAAATCGGCTTTCATACCTTGTGCCTCAAAATTGGTCATCAAAAATGCAGAACTGACCTTATAGTCGCATGTAATTAAAATGGTATAAAAGCAAAACAGAGGAGGGGGAATGGGATAGGGGGTTTTAGGGAGGGGAAATGGGGAGAGGGCATGACATCTGTTTTGTAAGTAAAATATCCAACAAAATATTCTAAATTAAAAAATGCATGATGCCTATCAATTATTTGCAGATGTGTGCAGTTTGAACACAGATTTGGGGAAACATCAATGCTTGTTGGAAGATTGAGGTGATCATTGCCTGGACTCTCACAGATTTCACATACGGTATGCATCTGGGGTGAGGCAATCAGAACATTCCTCCAGTGCACAATGTAGTCTAGAACCTTCCCCTGCTGACCATGGGTGAACTGGATATTTCTGTTCTACAAAATAGGACTGGGGACCTCTAGCTTATGAACCAAGACATTCAGGATTCTCCTTGCTGAAGGTTGTCTTAGAACTTCTCATTCTGGGAAGAGGTTCCCAGACTCCTCTGTTGCCCAGTTACTTTCACACTCCTTGTTTTTTGAAGTTCCTGAGAGAACTCGGCCTCTGCCCTTCCCTTCATCAACAATGTGGCCTTGGATCTTGTCCACTTCTGCAAGGGAGGATGTGAGCCACTGTCTTTGACCAAAGGAAGCTCCCACGTTCCTTTTTTCCAAAGGTGACATTAGATATGCTCTTTTGAATAATTGTGTATCGTGCCTTGTATCTTCAAGAATTCTCTTATGTCTTTGAACTACCTCCAATGTATACACTATAATAAGAGAGATCCAAGCCTTTCACCTTTCACCATGGTGGCTAAGGAAATATATTGTTTCACTCTAGTTTGAGGTCCCAGGACCTATGTGGAGAATTATTGGCTGGATCCTATGTTATGCTCCATAGCCTAATCACATTGCTGTTGCCCATACATGGACATGTTAAGACAAACTGAAGGAGGCAACCCAGCCAGGGACAGGCATCCAGGGTGTTTGAAAAAGGATTGTCTTGTTGCCTGAACTCCCCCAGACCAAACACAAGTTGTGGAACCTCTACCAACTAAAGAAGAGTTAGAAGCTGAAGAGCAGTGCTGGGACCTTCCTTTACTGAATAAGGTAACAGGGTCATTCATGTCTATCAGGATGCTGCATGGTACTTACCCCTCTCCTAGGGCTTTCTAACCCATCCATACCTTTGCACAACCAGGTCTCAAAGTTTTCTCTTTCTCATAAAGGCCCGAGCACTTTCTTTCTTCCCAAGTTACCTCAGTTTTTTTACTTTACTGAAGAGAATGTCAGACCTCCCTCCTACAACTAAACCTACTGCAGACCTTCCCCATTTGTCCAAGGTGGACTAAAGTACTCATTTAGAGGAAACACCCTCAAACTTTCTGTTTCTTTGAAAGCAGGCCTAAGTCATTTGTCTTCTGGCTAAAGAGGCCCCAGGTAGAGTAAGGCTTATGCCATCCCTTCTGTAGAAACCAGAATCAAATCTACTCACATGCAGTCCAGTGTAGTGTAAAAAGGAGGCTATGATTTCCTCCTTCAACAACAAGGACTATAGACATCCAGTTCCTGGACAAGGGTGTATTTCTCATGAAACAATGATGACAGAGACCACAGGTTTGTCTCCTATGGCCAAGTGGGTCTCATTCATTCCATCTGTAGTCACAGGAAATTCAGATGTAGCCTCTAGCTATGGGACACCCTAGTTCATAGCTTCATTCCAAGGGCACCTTACACTTGACTTTAAACTCGTCTTACGTTAGTGCCATTCTCTCTGACCAAATTGCCAGGCAAACACAATTGCAACCTCAGAGTGGGACCCCACAAGTTTCTGGGTGTATGACAGAGGGTAGAAAATGGAAAGTGAAAACTAACAGATATGCGATCTATAGGTGGTTGTCAGAAATGCAATGTTCCTGTCTCTCATTTAAGGATATGCACAGACCAATACCACTTTGAGGGAGTATCAGATTTCAGACCACTTCTCATCCTGAAGAAAGAGCTTGCTGATTGTTTCTTGTACTCTTCCCAACAGGATGTACAATATATGGATAATGAAAGCTGGGAAGACTCTTTGGACGCAAAAGATGCAGTACCATACTGTTCTCCCACTACCCAAGGTAAGCTAAATTTCTCCCTTCTGCACAGTAAGAGGATTAGAGCTTGCTATTTGTTTAAACATGGCCAGGCACTTTCTTTCTAAGCAAAGCAGTTCTGGATGACTCCAGATGTTCCATTTATGAATACAGGACTACTCAAATTGCATCTATTTTCCAGGCATCACATACCATCTCCTTTGGATGAAGGGTCATCAGCACTTGACTTGGAATGGGTGGCCTTCAGGCCTTTCTGCTCTTACAAATACTACCCTAAGCCTTCCCCTTCTGTCCAAGGTCAGTAATAAAAATGACTGGAGTTCACTACTGGGATCTCAGGATTTTCATTGTGCCTAAGGGGACCAAGATCAAAGGGTCCTCAAAGCATCCCCCACCTATATATGGGCCTCAAACATAACCCTCTGATGATGAACTTTAGATCATTTCCCTCTAACCATGGCCACTAAGAAAATACCTGTGTGACCACAGGGGCATCATTTAATTCTGCCCTGTGTTAACAGAGCCTGACACTTCAGTCTTCTGTTTTTCATACCATCCTTCATGCACTTACCCATGTAGCTGATGACAAACTTCAGGAGGACTTAGAGACTGACAATCATGACTGATGAATAATTCTTAGATTGCTGCCTACCACAGTGTAACTGAGGATGCAAATCTTCTAAACTGTGAAGCAGTCCTACCATCCCTGCTCAAGGTAGGCTAGGACATTTTTTCATCCTTAAAAAGGTTTGGGACTTTAAGCAGACTCTAAGTGTGCTTTAATCTTCTACTTCTGAACATCATTGCTTTAGACAATCAAATTCTGTCCATTATATATCAAATGCACCCTCTGCATATAAGAGGGTCCAATATCTATCTTACAGGATGGACAGGGCATGAGATAATCTCTCCCTGCCCAAGGTCTCAAAGTCCACTTTGAGTCAAAAAGGTCCACAATAATTAGAAGGATTTCAACTTCATTTCTGATGAAGGAGGGCACAAAAATTCCACTTAACTGTATCTCACATCCAACTCCTCTCATCTGAAAGGGACATCAGAATAACTACTTTTTTTACAGTAGTCCGCAAATGCACACTCTCTGTCCAAGTGGTCTGTAAATGTCATCCTTTCATAGTGAATCTTTGGTGCCTTTCTCTCTGCCTATAATGAGGAGCCTCAGACACTCCATGCCTGCTCATAAATATTTACTCTTACCCTTCTGTCTAGGGGGCAACAACATTTTCTCCTAATGCCCACAGTTCTTGAAATCTTTTAGCCCAAGGTGGACTCATGCCCACCCTCTTTTGAAAGGTGTCAATTGATCTTGTTTTACTGACTTTGTGTGCCTGCTATATCCCAACTGTCTAGGATATCTTCCAAGCTTATTCCTACTACATATATTCTGAGACATTCCTCCACTGAATAAAGAGGCCTTGGACTTATTTCCTCTGACCAAAAGTTTCATAGCCTAAAGATAACCATTCAACCTGTTGGAATATTGAAACAACTGCAGCCTGGACTTTCCCACAGCACACAAAATATATGGACACTCTAAATACTGAAAAATAATTGGAAAGTAATCGAGCAATACTGAAATTTCCTGTGGTCCACAAGGTATTTACATTTTCTCCAATGAGAAATGGTCTTTATTATTTTATTGAAAATAGAAAGAGATTTTACCTCTGTGACAAATAGGTATAGAATTTCACTTTTCACAGAGTTTCTCAGAAATCCCACTTATGACTAGGGTGCTGTGACACTCTTATTCCCATGAAATCTGGCACATTACCTCGTAGAGGAAGGGCACAACAGTGCTACTTCCAAGCAAAGCTGACCAAGCTCCTCCCCCATTCTACACAGGAAGATTTAGACATTCATAAGAGGCAGTGCTCCAGACCTGGCCTGTGTGATCGAGGAAACACCACAGAGTCACCATCTTCCCAGTGCATCTCTTACACACAACTTCTAATTTCAGAGGTCTGGGAAGCACTGTTCTGACCTAAGAGATCTAAGAGCACTGTGGAGTGAGGTCCCCCTGAAAAGAATATCAAGGCAAGGGTAAATGAGACTACTTTCTTTGTTTTGGTCCCACAGACCCAGACAGTCTGTCCTCCATGCAGAGAAATGCGTGGATGGACATATATTTGAGGAAGACACTGAATATGAGGCTACTGCATTCCAGGTTCTTAGAAGACTTCTAAGACATCTGTCATGCCTAGCACCAACTATCGGATGGTATGAATTCGAGATTGTGATTTCAAGTTTGGAGCTAATAAAGGAACATTCTTTAATTCTCAAGGTATCAATCAACCTTCAACTTCTGCTCAATAGTGCTCCAGACGTAAAGAGTAAGAAGGCTGAGCCTCTTCCATACAATCCTGGGGACCTCCAATCTCATCTTTCTACTTAAGAGCATCTTGGATCTATCACATGTCCCCAGAGGGGCAGAAACAATTCCTCCTCTGCACACAGGGAGATTAGATATATCTCCCCTTACCCAAAGTTCTCTTAGTACCCTCTATTACTGAATTGGCTTCTAGACTATTTCCTCTCCCTAATTATACCTGAAATATTCCTCTTCTCACCAAAGGATTCCATGCTGCCTGTTCTAATAGAGAACTACACTCCACCAGTATCCAAAGGGTTCTCAGAACTTCAAACTGTTTTCCTGTGGGAGTGTACTCACTAAGTCCATCATTGGGTCCTCAGATCTTTCCAAACGTCCTGCCCTCTGATTTTCCAGTGGGTCTCAGATTTCATTTTCCCCAGGCCATCTTCAAATATGCCTTTCTAACCAAGGAGGACATCACATTGTCCTCCTCTGGTGCAGGGTCCTCAGACATTCCCCACCCTATCTTTAGGACCTATATTATTTCCATCCACCCAAAGGGACCTCCAGACCTCCCAGCTTGTAAGTTCCAGAGCCCAAGCTTAGCAAGTGCAGCCCAGAACAGAAGCTCACTGCCTCAAGGCAGAAACCAAAATGATGTGTTCCCCACATTTCATACCTAGACCTAGCAGCTGAACATATGCTTAAGAAGGAATACCAGTGTGGGACTGTCAGCCAGGTTTTCTGATGGATGCTCAGACTGCTGCCTGACCTAGCACCACATTCACTACAAGGAACCCATGTCTCTGAGGAGGAGTATGCAAATTTCAAAATCTACCCAACCAAACATGCTAGTTTACCTCTATAAAATGGTCACAGATTTCCACTCTCTTCCCAAGAAACCCTCAAATATTTCAGCTCTGATCCTAGGAATCATGTATTTTCTCCATGGTTTTGGGGGTTTCACTTCTTTCCCATACCCCTCAACAAGATTCAGACTTCTCACCTCTGACCCACTCATCCCTGGTCATACATCTCTGACTAGTCTTGAGGGCATTCAGGGTCTGCATATGAGGCCTTCAATAATGCCCACATTGTCTCACACATACTCTTTCTGACTAATGGGATCTTCAAACTCCACCTCTGGCCAAGGAAACTTCACACAATCCTTTCTCATTAGCTGGGGTCTCTGTAGTGATATCTTTATCCTCCATGCAAACTCTGGTTTTACCTTCTGACCATGCAGCTTTCCCACTTTGCTCAAAATATGTAACACTTACACAATGTGGACAAAGAGGCCTTGATCATTCTCCTACTTATCGATATAGCATTCCTTCCCTCAGGTATGAGATCTCCAGAGGAGCAGAAAGAGGCTGAAATACCATTCATCATCTTCAGAGCTTTCAGCATCAGTGGAGTGGTTCCAACCTTACTGCCCAGACATGGATGGTTGAACTCAAACCTGCTGCTGCATGCAACCTTACTGCAATCACTACATCATCCCTTTGGCAATTTCTGTCACATTATATTGTGATTACACTTTTTCTATAGAAATTAAATCATTTTAAAACACATATCTGAAATGTTTACTGATTTCAACCTGCTTTATGTCTGGTTTTGTTATTTGATGTGCTAATTTGTGGACTTAATGCAAGTGGTCTGTATAGATAACTAAAGCCCAGTAAATTACTCTTCAATCTCAGGCTACTATTCCATGCTTGGAATGTTTGAAAGAAAAAAATACATGTAACATGTTTCACACTTCTGCACCTTCTTCTAAGTATATCTGTGGATGATTGAATGAGGAGTGAATGAACATGTTTCTTTTACTGGCATACCAAGAACATACTTGTGGTTAAGGTAAGTTGACAATGTGATGCAAAGAATAGTTGTCACCAACTCATTTCTTTATGATGTATAATGGAAAATACATTTTGTATACACATTTAATTCTGTAAATGGATGCATGATCAAAAGATCTATGATGGTCTTGTGATCTTAACCTAATATACTTTAGATATTTTAATTTTCCCTCTCAAGGAATAGATTAAATTGAAATAGTGGATATTTTCATATAAGATTATATAACTTTTCATACATAAATATGAAGTTCGTTGTAGAAAGTTCTTTAAACCAAGCATTTACTCCACTATTTCAATTTAATCTGTTCCTTGAGTCTATTAATATGTGGCCCTTGGGAATATATCTCCCAAAACTCCATTGCTAATACAGCCATAAAAATACTTTGGGATACTGACAGAATCCTTGGAGTGTGTACATATGAAAATCACAAAATTTTGTTTATATTCTTTCTGGAATATGTTGTTCTACAATCCAGAATGTCTTTTGCATCATTTTTTAAATCAGTGTTTCCGTCGCTTTGCTGTACTTACAAGAGTTGCTAGAAATGACTGCTGCTTTAGGGGTTAAGTATTTTGTTAGTGGAGATATAACCAGAACTCTAAATAAAACTTTCTGACTGAGTGATAGGTAAATTTAGTTGCGCTATATTCAAAGTTAATTTATCATTGAACCATACCCTTTGTTTTACTGGAAAAGAAAAAGTGGTTTGCTTTTTATGGCTGGGTCACAGTTTGTATAGTAAAGAAATGTTGTAACCTTTATATCTCAATTTTAAGGTTTCCTTATTTGTATTATAGGAAATTGATGATTTTGGAAAAAACACACGTATCTTGGAGCAGAGGTTGTACGACAAAATATGTTCAGCAGCACAAATACCTTCTGTAGAAGAAGTGTGTGTGGGAACAGGGACTCCGGTAAAAAAAGCTGGGTCTGCAGAAAGTGATTGACTGACTGGAAATTTAGTGCTTTGGAGACAAGGGACATTTTTTCTCTGTGTAGGTCATTAAGGGTTAAATTATGACCTCATGACATTCACAGTCAGATGCCAGCATATGTTAGAAGGACATGTGGTATACAACTTTCTACCCCTGCATTGCTTGCCTATTGTCATAATGTTGAGGCCTAAATGACTCCTGTGGGATCTGGAAGGGACTAATAAGTTAGTTAAATCACTTATAGCTGTGATGATATCTTTTCAGTGTTAAAATTCTATTGCTACTTCTTCAAAGGTGATCTGGTGTTTAGTACATTGCTTCTTTATTCTTCATATTGATTTATATCCCTATGGCTCAGAATACCCATGTTTTCTCACACTGTTACCTATTCATATTGCCATTCTATAGTTTGAAGCTCAGTTTGACCCAGTATTGGCCAGTGGAATTCATGGTGTCTTCATCTGATGCCTCTGGAGTATTTCCTGAGTCTGAACATTTCACTCTGTGTCTTTGTATAGTACATGGAAAGGTGGGGCACCTGGAAATGTAATGGTAAATGGACAAGCTCACACTTCCACTTTGTGTATATATTCCCTGGCATTGCTGGGTGTGTTCAGGGTTATCAACTAGGAAGAAGAAAGGGATCCTGTATTCCTTCTACTGAAGTAGTCTGGCCAGACAAGCCACCATCATTCCATCCTCCGGGATTTAGCTGCTTTCTCCTCCTGGTTTCCTCTACTCCATGTTTATTTCCTGTGTGTTTACCTTCCAGTGTGACAGAGAAAGGTTTGATCTCTGTATCCCAGAAGCATGAGCTCATTGAGAAGAATGCAGTGTGCTGTGGAGATTCCTGACCTGAATGCATGTATAGAATGTGTGTTTGCTCTGGGCAGGCTTTTTCTCTTCTACCATCCTATCCTACTTAACAGGTTATTCATATCCTGTCTCATGTTCATCAGCAGTCTTTTGAGGTTAAGTGTGATTCCATGTACAAAAACACTGTGCCAACTCAAAAAGAAGGAGGGACAAAGACTCTCTGGAGTAATTCTTTTACAGCAGGTGTCCATGAACTCAAGGGCTAGTTGCTAAATTAGTGGTCCTCCAACATGTGGTGTGTGCTGCATGTCTAGCTCTTTCTGGTGTCATTCTTAATATTGTTCCTTACAATCTTCCCGTGTAAAATTGAGTTCTTAATACACCCCTTTATTCTCCACATGGGAAGTACTTCTAACTACTTGCCCCAGGAAATCTTTGGGATCTTCATATTGAACACAAACACACACACACACACAACACACACCACACACACACACACACACCACACACTCGTTAAATTGGTAACTTGCCTTGGCTACCTCCAACATGCAATTTCTAAATGCACTCTATAACTCTACCTTGCTACTCCATGTCCAATCAAGGAAGTGGGCCAGTTGGCCCACTTACCAGAAATTTCATATGGCTCTTTGGCCTTATCTACTGAACCTCCTATGTCCATCCATCATTACTCCCCTTATGTCCTTGTGATTCCTTTCTCCTCCTCCTGATGCCCTAACATTTGCAACTCTGTGGTCCTGACCCATCTCTCTTTGCACAGTTATTGGCCCCTGGCATCTTTATTGAACAACAAAACCATTGGGAACAA
Organism: Arvicanthis niloticus; assembly: GCF_011762505.2. NCBI lineage: Eukaryota > Metazoa > Chordata > Mammalia > Rodentia > Muridae > Arvicanthis > Arvicanthis niloticus. The sequence goes on from NW_023045024.1 coordinate 80,463, forward strand.
AGACCTTTAAATTTTGGACACACATTTTTAGTTGAATCAAGCATTAGAACCAATCTGAACAACCAATGTAATAGCCAAATCTCCAATTCATATAACTGTATCTTTAGAGAACAACATCACATCACAACCACAACATCACCATCTTTTTTAAATTTTTTATTAGAATTTTATTTACACTTCCAGATGGCATCCCCTATCCCATTACCCCCACCCCCACTTAGGAAACCCATATGCCATGCCACTTTCCCTTTTTGCATTTATACTTTTTTGAAAAAAAAAATGCTATCATAGGCTTATAAAGTGTGGAATTGTTCAATCGAGGTGTAACCCTGACCGACCTAGATAGAACAACTATCTTTGACTGTGGAGATACATGAAATCTGCCTCCCTGTCTTCCCCTCTTTTTCTCTTTCATCACCTAGCTCTTCTCTCCTTCTTCTTCTCCTATCTTACTCTTTTCTTCGTCTCTGTACTCCTCCTACCCTAGCTCCTCCTACACATCACTTTCCTGTTTAAAATGAAAACTTTTCTCTCAAAATACATAGAGCAAATTATGCCAATTTGTACCAGTGAGGTTACAGGAAGTCATAATACCAGTCAATCCTTTTGACTAACCAGCATCTCTGTCATCTATTCTAACTAGACATTTAGTTGAACTGGCTTTAGGTGAATGCAGCTGACGGCCATCCACTCAAATCTTTTACTCTTAAGGTCAATAGCTATAGTTCCAAACCCCCATCAGAAATCCAGAATGACAGAGTTAAACTATAATTGGGGAAGCACAATCATAGTCTCTAAACTCAATGATCTCTCTCTCATCTATCTCTCTCTCTCTCTCTCTCTCTCTCTCTCTCTTGTGTGTGTGTGGTGTGGGTGTGTGTATAGCATGCAATGACATGTACAAGTGTGGAGATCACAGACAATTTAGTTTAGATTTAGTTTTATCTCAATATTTAGAGTCAGTGATTCTCTTTTTCTGCTGCCTTTATCTAATACACATAGCATATACTCAGGCTTTGTGGCAAGAAAGCTTTAGTGAGTTCTTATGCCCGGTTCACCCATCTTGTTGTTGGAATCCTGAGATTATCAGATTGGGAGGCAACAGCTGGCTTTTTCCATGATTTGTGTATCTGAACTCCAGATCTTGAAGCATGCCTTTGAAACAAACTTTTACTTGTTTGAGTTCTCTGCAAGTTATAAAAGCCATCTTCTACTGACCTCCTTAATCTTCTTTAAAAATCTAAGTCAAAGTGTTGTTTTTTCTTCCTTTTCTTTTTTTTCAGGACACCAGTGAGAATCCTGAGCATGCCTGTTGCTGACACTCTGGAATTCTTCTATATGAAGGGCTTAGGCATGCATCATTACCCACAGCACAGTAAACTACTGACTCAAATGATGAAAGCTTCCTGGTGTCTGTCCCCTGACTCAAAGGGATGGCTTTTCTCTATTGCTACTATCCCCTATTGTTCCTGACAGCTACCAAAACTACCATCATGTATATGTTGAGCTATTCTTTGCAAAATGATAGCCTATTCTTAAGAATAAAAGAACTCCAAATTGTCCCCTCTGTAACAAAAGTGTCTATTTAAATGGTGAACGAAAGGGAGTGTGTTAGAAAATCAAACTCCAAGAAAAGTTGAATAGTGTGTGACTATAATGACTTACACATCAGAGGCAGAGTACTGAAGATCACAAGATGGTCAGGGTCATCCGGCACTACATAGTGAATTTACAGGGCAAGCTATAAGTCTATGTAAAAGAAACCAAACACAGAAGAATACACACTAATTCAGAAATAGCACAAAACAATGAATGGTATGTGGTTTTGCTGTCAGCTTTGACAAAGATAGGGTAATCAGAGAGGACAGAGTCACAATGAGAAATTCTCCATAAGATATGCTGTAGCAGGCATGTAGAGCTTGTCTTAGTAAGGATGATGGAAGGTGGTCATGGGTGTCCAGATAAAAGCAGGCTGAACAAGTCATGTGAGTTAAAGTCAGTAAGCTGAATTACCTCTATGTCTTCTGCATCAGCTCTGTCTCCAGGTTCCTGCTGATTTGAACTGCCCTCACTTCCTTGTTGGTGAACATGATGATAGGAAGTGTAAGCCAAACAAACCTTTTATTCCTAACTTGCTTGTGGCCATTGTATTTTTCTCACAGCAACAGTCACGTCATATAGAGTACAAAAAGTGAATCGAAAGATAGTGATTCTTATACAAAAATAATGTAGGTTAAGGCTTAAACTTTAAAAATGCTCAATGATAAAACACACTCCGTAAAGTTAAAATGCCTCATGCGTGTTTCTCATGATTAAACAAGAACTATATGGCCTTGTGGTGTGGCTTTAGTGTGTGTGTTGAGACTGGTGTATGTGTGTGTGCGTGTGTAACGGTTGTATGTGTGTTTTGCAGGGAAGAAGAGAAAGTGGCCCAGTACCAGAGGTAGACAAGATTTGAGGGGATAGAAAGAGAGAGGACAATAAATGTGTGACATTAAGCAAAAGACATTTAGGTGTGAAAAGACACACAATAGAAAAACAAATATGCCAAAGTTTTTGGAGTCAATCTAGACACCAGAAAAAAGAATTAAAGGAAATCATGTTGAAACCATTAAAAGTTGTACCCTGTTTCTGTTAGAATCAAACACACACACACACACACACACACACACACACACACACACACACAGACTTTATTTGAAGAAGTCCCATAGTCCAGAGAATGTGCCACAGCAAATGTAGCTATAAAGCATCTGTCCAACTTGAATTTCTATGGTGTACATAAAATTATTCTTTAGGACTTTAAGGATTAAACACACAAAATACAAGTAAAATGGTTTTGTTAACATGACACATACTTTTAATCAGGACAAAAAAGTTCTTAAAGAGAGACAAGTCTATAGAGGGAAAAGATAACAACTTGGAAGACAGTACAACATAAAGAGTGAGAAAATGCATAAACAATGTACAAATATTATTTCCTCTTTATATCAATCTGTGTGTTGGTTAGCAAGAATGTATATGTTTGTAGTGTAGAGTGGTATACTGTGTGTGCTGAGGTGCACTATATTGTGATGTGGTGTGCTGTAGTGTTTTTGGGGGCGTGGTATTCTCTGGTGTGTTGTGTGTTTGTGTTGTAATGCATTTTGTGTGCTATGGTATGTGGTGATGTGCTATAGTGTGTGTGGTAAAATATGATGTTGTGGTGTGATGTGCCACCCTCTTTTTATGAAAGAAAAGAGGGTGGGATGTTTGGGCCTTGGACTAGGTAACTCTATTTAACCTGTTACCTTCAGTCAGAGGACACAGGTAGAGGGCGTGATTAACAAGTATCTACCTCCAGAGATTTAAATATTAATGAATTATCAAAAGGCCAGGGGCGTAGCTAATTAAGTTTATTGCCCTCCCCTTTTTCCTTCCCTATAAAATGAGACTCCCCTGGCCTTTGGGGGGAGGGAAGGAAACGTGTACCACTTACATCCATTAACCATGTCATGAACAATAAAGCTTTGAAAAACCGACTCCACTTGTCACATGGTCTCTCTGCCTGATTCCAGCTTTTAGAACCCTAACCTTGCGATGCAGCCGCTGGCCCGCCCACCGACAGCTGTGTGAATTTGGGATCCTCTGCTGGCGATGTGGGAAGACCGTCCCGGACCCTGATGCCTGACCACCCTGGAGACCCTGCCTGGCCACCAGACTCCCTCCCCCCCCATCCCCCGCCTGTGAGATTTCTCCCACAATATATGCTCATCAGTCTGACAATTCATTATTGGTAAGATCTCTATTGCTTAAAAAATGTTCTACATGTTCAATGCAACAATAATATGAATAATACTATTTATTTTAATTGGGTTTACTAATTCCAAACCTCACAGATATATTATAGAAGAAATGAAGCAAGAAACAGACAAAGACAGAGAAGAACAGTGCCCTGAAAAGAGACCTCCATATGGGAGTAAGATTACTAAGCCTGAATGCTATTGGAACAAGGTGGATAGTCCAGAAAGACTGAAATCAACAGTCATAGTTACACTCACACTTTTATAGACAACTGCCTATTTTGAGTGAACATTTCTTAGTGAATCCCATGCTCAAATCAAGCTTGTGTGTAGACTGGGTTGAGAAGACCTGAATATAATTTTGCTACAACCCCACCAGGTGCTGGGATTTTGGGCATGTGTTCTATGCCTGACATCCTGGACAACTGATATTTGATAGAATGCAATTTCAATTTGATGCAGAAAGGATTGTCTGTCTGAGAACAGTGGTGAGTTAAGCACATATGCGAACCCAGAAATATAATACTGGGTCATGGAGAGTTGGCACAGTGTTTAAGATTACTGCCTGCTCTTCCACCGGGTCCTGAATTAAAATGCCAGCAACCACATGGTGACTCACAACCATCTATAGGGGAATCTGTTGCCTCTGGCATGGTGGTGTACATGAAGATACAACACTCCCATAAAATATTATATTAAAATATAAATTTGGAAGTACACAGTTATCAAATAAAGTATATACACAACACAGAAAAAAAACAGTCTCTATCACGTGGTGCTACATGAATATTTCACAGACAAAACAGCAAGGAAAAACCAAAATTGGAGAACTGAGAAGGTGAAATCTATAAAATATAAAGTTTCCATTGGTTACAAAATGAGAAGCTTTCAGTCCATGACTAGGGGAAAAGTTTGAACAGTTCATATCCAGTAGCAACTTTTCTGGAACTTTGCCAAAAAGCTTCCAAAAGTCCAAGCAGTAAACAGAATTGAAAAATGTGAAAAGTTGCACATGGGCTGTTGTGTGAACTGGGGCATTGAGTAAGATTGCTCATTTTATAAGGGATTTGTTAGCAACACTAACAAGTCAGGTATGGAGACAGCAGCAACATGGCTGGGCTTCTGAGGAGAACCAGAGTTTACTTGGTAGAGTGGGTACCAACAATAACTGACAACTTAAAATTTCTTAAAATTTGGTTTATCCAAAGCACATAGGTTTTCCACAATTATAACCCCATCACCACGAAGCCTGAGGTAGGAGGATCATTTAGAGTTCTAAGCCAGGCTAGGACCATGATACTGTCTCAAACAAAGCAAACCTGGAAGTTTAAAAAAACAAAAAAACAAAGGAACAAAACCCAACACCACCAAAAATTAGTAAGAAAGGAAAAGAAAGTATTTCTAGCCAACTGCATATGTAATAATCATCTGAGACATCTATACAGGACCATCATAGACTATTGTTTAGAATTTTCCACCTAATGTCCCACCTCTCATACCGGTTTTCACTAGGGGAATACTGGGAGCACAGTGTACACACTCTGTTCTCTCCTATCTCCCCCTCCTCACTTCCCCTTCCGGAAATGGCACCTGTGCATCATGGTACAGAAAAGCACCCTCTGAGAGGCAGACTGCCCTATGTCTCTTCTGTCTCTCTGCTGGAGGGGACTTCCTCCTACTAGCCACAAAAATCCCAAGGTAGAAGTGAGCCACTCTCTGTCTGGGGATCCCTGCACCTGTCTTCCCACCCTCAGGGAGACTGAAGTGTTCATCTCTGGGAAAACCCACAATCTTGGTAAGAGAGAATGCTTCTCTTGTGCATCAACTAGGTCTCCATTGAGAGGTCTCCAAAAGCCCCAGGTAATATGACAACCATAATGCTCCTTCTCTCTCTGCTCAGTACCTAGGAATGCTCCATCCACCCCTCCCTTTCTTTTTCTTAAAGCAGAACTCATTCACCCTTGTTATCTATCACCACTCTGAGAAAGCACATCCTCTAGGCAACTGCCACAGCATGAAAGCAGAGCTTTGGCAAGCTGTGACCAAAACCTATTTCCTGGAGGTTTGAGCATGCTGTACTCCCCAGACTATGGAAGGCTCCGTGGAAATGTCATCAGGGTTCTAGAGGAACGCTGTTTGTCATGGACATAGATGAGCTCTTTTTATCATAGTCACCGGTTTTTGACGTCTCCATGGAAATGTTTCCAGGCTGTGACACCCTATGTACAAAAAAAAAAGTCCATGACAAGAAAAATGTAAAGTGTGAAGACACCGGGAATCAAACCCAGGACCCCATGCATGCAAAGCATGTGCTCTACCACTGAGCTACATCCCCATGTCTACCCAAAAACCTCATCAAAGCCTATATCAAGCCACAATTCCGGAAGCTGCCTTCCTACAGCCTCAAGGATCTGAATCATTTCTTTCAGGATTCATTTATGAATTCTTGTTTACTACTTTTATGGTATTTTTTACCTTATTGCTTATAGGAAAAAACAATCTTTATTCAATGAAAAAAAATTATATGAATAGAAACAAATTTTATCTTCTTTCAAACATGGCACTCCTACAATAACTGGACTATCATGACAAAGTAATTACAATGTCTTTCTGCAGGGTTAGTAACATCACACCAGGGTCTAAAACCACCAGCCTGGGTACACTAGGGAGGGACCCATGACTCCATCTGTATATGTAGGGGAGGATGGCCTTGTCAGCAAAGTGGGAGAGGAATTTTTGTCCATGAAGGCTGGAACACCGAGTGGGGGGGATGTGAGTGTAAGGAGGTGGTGTGGGGAGGGGGTAGGTGGAGGCACAGCCTCATAGAAGCATGAGTGAGGAAGGATGGATAGGAGGCTTCTGGTGGTGGGGGGAAGTGGGGTAAGGAGATAAAATTCTGAAATGTAAATATAATACCCATTTAAAAAAAACAGAATATCCTGGTTACAAAGACTGTAACAAATTAGATATCAGTTTTCCTTAAATGTCTCTACCCCTGCCCTATCTGCAAGTTTTAAAGCATAAAACTAAGAGAAAGATTTCTGTCCTGTCATAAGGATCATTTTGCTCATGTAAGGATATGCTTTCCTGACAGTACTACTCCCTCCTACTTAAATCCCTGTACTCTAGGACTGTCCCATCCCCCAAGGACTTTCAAAGGCACAAATGCGAGCACAGTGACACATACAACTGCTAACCTCTGCTGTGAAGATGGATTTAGGGTGGAGACATGCTGCCTTCCAGCCTAGTTACAAGTCCTAGTGACAGA